>NC_044310.1:109249791-109551650 GCF_007474595.2 Lynx canadensis
AATAAAAAATTAAATAATAAAGTGCTTTACAAAATAAAAAATAAAATTGAAATTAAAAAAATCCATCTATGTGTTGTAAATGCCAAGATTCGATTTCATTCCTTTTTATGGCTGAATAATATTCCTACACACACACACACACACACACCATATATATACCACATTTTCCTTACCTATCTATGTGTATGTGTATTGTGGATCTATGTCCATCCACCAATGGACATAGGTTGTCTCCATATCTTGGATATTGTAAATAATGCTGTAGTAAACAAGGGGAGGCATATATCTTCTCAGGTTACTGTTTGCTGTCAGGATAAATACCAAAAAGTGGGATTCATGGATCATAGGGTAGTTCTATCTTTAATTTTTTGAAAAACTTCCACATTGTTTTCTGTAGTGCCTGCACATACTTACATTCCTGCTAACAGTGCATAGGAGCTCCCTTTTCTCTATACAACCTCACCAATACTTGTATTTCTTGTTTTGTTTTGAAATAACTACTCTAACAGGTGTGAGGCAATATCTTGTTGTGGTTTTGATGTTTATTTCTCTGATGATTAGTCATTTTGAGCACCTCTTCATGTTCCTGTTGGCCATCTGTATGTCTTCTTTGGAAAAAATATAGCTCTGCTGCTCATATTTTAATCAGATTATTTGTTTTTATTCCTCAGTTGTATGAGTTTTTTATATATTTTGGATATTAACCCCTTATTGGATATGGTGTTTGCAAACCTTTGCTCCCATTTGGAAGTTTGCCTTTTCATTTTTTTGATGATTTCTTTTGCCGTGCAGAAGCTTTTTGGTTTGATATAATCCCACTTGTTTATTTTTGCTTTTCATTTGCTTTTGGTGTCAAATCTAAGAAACCATTGACAAGACCTATGCCAAGGAGTTTACTATCTATATTTTCTTCTAGGAGTTTCATGGTTTCAGAGCTTACATTTAAGTCTTTAACCCATTCTGGGTTATTTTTTTGTGTACGGTACACAACAGTGGTCCAGTTTTATTCTTTTGCATGTTGCTGTCTAGTTTTCCCAACACCATTTATTGAGGAGACTATAATTTCCCTGTGGTATGTTCTTGGCTCCTTTGCCATAAATTAATTGACCATTTATGCATGGATTTATTTCTAGGCTCTATATTCTGTTCCATTGGTCTATGTGTCTGTTTTCACACTAATTCCATAGTTTTGATTGCTATTATTTCATTTGAAATAAGAGAGCATGATTCCTCCCACTTTCATATTCTTCCTCAAGATTTATTTGGCTATTCAAGGTCTTTAGATTTCCTTCTTCCAGAAGAACTTTTTTTTTAGCATTTCTTGCAGGGTATATCTGCTTCTGATGAAGTCCTTTATTTTTTGTTATGTCTTCTGGCATGACTTGTGATTTTTTTTTATTAAAAGCTGGACATGATGTATCTAGTAATAGGAACTAAGGTATATAGGCCATTAACGTGAGGATTTATGTTGATCTGGCTAAAAGTTCAGCTATGTTTAATGTTTGTTATAACTGTAAGTTCTCTAAGCTTCAAATTCTTCTTGTGTTCTCTTTTTCTCTCCCCTGTTAACTTTGTGTTTTCCATCAAACTCCCACCCCCACAGAGAGCTTACATCATGCAGCTCTTTTAGCTATAATCCTGTCTTATTATTATACTGGATCTCTGTGGTGGAAAGGTATGGGAGAGTAAGTATTCTAAATTCTTATGATTAAATCCTGGTCTTCTAGTGGACTTGTCTCTGGCCTGGGACCTTTGAAAGCGTTAGCTTTTTCATTTTTTTCTCCCTTAGGAAGGCTAGAGAAAGCTGGAGTAGGAGGCAGGATGAGGCAGGATGAAGCTCTGGTAAACTTTTCCCTGGAGGGAAGCCTATGTTGTATAGAATGTTTTGGGTATAGTTCACAATGTTTACTCTTCTCCTTCCACTGCCAGAGCCACAAGGTTTCCTTCTCACATCTTTTCCATGAGAACATGGTGGACTCTAGAGGTAAAACCCACAAAAGTTCAGGGGCTGCTTAAGACTAAAGCCTTCTCTGTGGTGTCTCTTTATTTTTTAAAAAATTGTTTACTGGTAGATAAGTTCATTCACATTGTTAAATAAACACAATTGTATAAAAGTGTGCTGTCTGTCCACTTTCACCCTCACTCACAGGTAACCACAGTTATTTCTTTCTTATATATCTTTCTCCTTACTTTGTGTATATGCAAGCAAATTAATAGTATTTCTTTTTATTATTTAAATGTTTTTTAACGTTTATTTATTTTTGAGAGAGACAGAGACAGTGCGAGTGGGAAGGGGTAGAGAGAGACACACACACAGAATCCGAAGCAGGGTCCAGGCTCTGAGCTGTTAGCACAGAGCCCGATGCAGGGCTCGAACCCATGAACTGTGAGATCATGACCTGAGCTGAAGTCAGATGCTTAACCGACTGAGACACCCAGGTGCCCCAAATTAATAGTATTTCTTAGGACCCTCCCCCATTTATTTAAACATGTTGCATTGCACAATCCATTCTGACATTCACTCCTTTCATCAGATCAGTATATCTTGGAGATCTTTCATATCTTTCATGGGAAGCTACCCCATTTCTTTTTTGTAACTGTAGAAATCCCATTGTATAAATACACTGTCTCATATTGATGAATATTTGAGACGTTTTTCATCTTTTTCTACAATAAACTGTTCCTATTAATAACCATGTGCATATGTTCTTTTGAACACACACATGCATCACTGTAGGAAAAATTATCAGAAATTGTACTGTAAAGTCAATATCTCTACTTTTGCCTTTGCTTAAATATTTCCAAGATTCCCTCCATAGGGTAACACCATTTTCTATTGCCACTGATAATGTGTAAAAGTGAGTACCTTTTCCCCATAGTCAGAGGTTGCATTTTTCAGAAGGCAGCTACTCCCTCCCACACACAGTGGGACAGGTCAGATGAAGTGCTCTACTTGCCCACTTTCAGTTTGCTGCTTTGCCACCATTTACAAATTTCCTCCTGCAACTAGCCCTACTGTGTCTGGAAGTGAAAGGGCAATAAACGAGCTACACTCACAGGAGATTGATACCATCCCAGCTCTATTTTCCTTGAGTCCAGATATGAGTCAATACCACATATCTCTTACCTCCCAACCTTGCAAGGAATTCTAGGCTTCTTTCTCTAGATTCTATGAGATCCATCCCTTTATTAGTCACAGAGATACCTTCACTGAGCATCCCCAGCTGGTGTAGACAGACCCATCAATCACTGTGGTGTTTTACCTTTATGCCCTCTCAACTTTGTGCCCTCTAAAAATAGCAACAACTTTTAACCTAGTGCTCACAGTGCACAAAGGGCTATGTATACAACTCTGGAAGGACAATATAAGTATGTGTATGGTGGTGGGATATACTCTTATTTTACAAACATTACAAACTGAACTCAGATGGGGGCGCCTGGGAGGCTCAGTCAATTAAGCACCTGACTTGATTTCAGCTCAGGTCATGATCTCACAGTTCATTAGTTCCAGCCCCACATCAGGTTCTGCACTGATAGCATGGAGCCTGCTTGGAATTCTCTGTCTCCCTCTCTCTCTGCCTCTCTCTCTCTCTCTCTCTCTCTCTCAAAAATAAATTAACATTAAAAGAACAACCTGAACTCAGAGATTTAAATGGCTGAAGGTCTTACTGCTCCCAATTTTGGACCTGGAAATTTAACCTTTCATTACACAATATGTGCTACCAGACATAGCCATGGTAAATCGTCTCCAATCTATGTAACCTGAATTCCACCATTCAATGCCCAAGAGTTCTGAGATTTATGTGTACTTGATCCCAAAGTACCTGCTCTTAATCCTTTACTACCTTCCCTGAAAAAAAGGCAATACTATTTTCTTAAATAGTAGTCTAAACTTCTGAAATAAACAAAAGAATGAAGGCAGTGACTGGCTGGAGTGGAAGGTTAGATATACAAGTCAATGAATAAGCTTTATGCTACTTTAGAGTACAGAATTTTCAGGGCCCAATTGTTATGCCGATTGGCTCTTGTGGGAGGTAAAATATCCTCCTCCTTGGAGATGAGCTTGAGAAATGGCAAAGAATGGCTCATGACAAGTGATTCAGGACTCCCTGTGACAACAACACAAGTGTTTGGTGCCAACTCTTGCTGGCTTCTCCTTCACAGCAGTCAGGATGCATGGCAGGAAGGAACTGTACAGTGTGCAGCTTGGATGCATTGGTCAATGCATTGACCAGCTCTGCCAGGCATACTAGTGGACATGGCTTTACCTGCAAGTTCCAGCAGGCTGTTTTCCTAACGAAATGACTCTGTTCATGCTGGTCTTATTCCTGCCTCCTCCCCCTCACCACCAGCACTATTGATATGTCCGCAGATAAAACTGAAATGGCAATTCTCAAAAAATAAAGTGTCATGCCACACATCAATTTTGGGGAGGTGATATGGAAGAGGGCCAGGAACCTGTCCTATTTTTTGCTCTTAAAATTGTATAAACCTCTTATATTCAGTCTGGTACAAATCTGGGTTACACCTATTAATGTTCCTAGAGCTGTAAGAAACCTTTTAGATTTATTGTTAGCCACATCTTGAAGCCAGTACTGACAGATGAACAAAACCTAATTGAGTCAGGCTGGCCTCTTTTGTTCTGTTGTGTTTAGGGGTTACACTTATGCATGTGCTTTAAAGAAAATAGGACAGCTGCATTGATTCAAACCCACTAAGAAGAAGGAGAGTCCACTCTGCACTTTTCTTTCTTGTCTGTCAATGCTAAATATTCTTCGCAGGTTTTTTTCCCTCTTTCTCACACATATACATATGTACATGGAGGTAAATTGATCTCTGGAGGAGTCATTTCTTCCAGCCTCCTGGGATCTTCTTGATAGGTGCAGAATATTAGGTGAATGACACCTCAGGTATTTGCACTGTCAATATTTTAACAACTATTCACATCTTGAATTTCATTAGAAACTCAGTTTAGGAGAAAGAAGGCTGGAGTTACAAGTCCTAAAACTCAGTCCTTCTTCTGTCTCTGTAATAGTGACCATAATCCTACCCAGAATAACAAAACTACTTTCCTTCCTTGAATCAGGAATGAACTGTCATTCAGAAGCACTGTCTTTCAGCCAGGAAGCTTCAAGTAAAGAAATGCATGTAGGGGCTCAGACATACCCTGCACTCAAAATTAGGCCCTTGACCTACCCATTCTGCAAACTTAGGCAAAGGGATGCCATCTCTTGAGCCTGCTATTGTCCCCCATGGATTCAGAAGGATGGTGCCTGCTTACAGCTACTATGAGGGTCAATGTGATCATATGTGTGCAGTGCCGAGGCAGATGGGCTCTGTAAACAGCACTTGCCTCCAATGCAGGAACCTGCACTCTTCCCTACCATGGGAGAGGCAGCCTGAAAACTAGTGAGGGCACTCTTGAGCTCACTATCTCTCCCACCTGCTGGTGCTGACACCCTGATAAAAATCTCTGTCTGTTCCAATCTGAAGTCTTCTCAGGATAAATACTTTTACCCATCAGACCAGGAGGAACATTTCATTTTGCTTAGATTAAAAAGAAGGTTTCTGAACTCAAGTTCTAGCTCAGCAGGAAAGCCTGCTGTGGTTGATTTGTGATATCTGCCCTGGTCAAGTGATGAGTGAACTGGGCACTTGTGCTACATTTTGTCTATCCCTGACTGATCAGGGGGTGGTGATTTCCTCAAGCTAGTGCGTATATTACTAATCCTGGCATCATTAGTTCCCAGCACAAGGCCTGGCATAGAAATATGTTATTCTCATTTATTGATGGATGGGATCATGTTGAGTTTATTGAGTTCTGTTATAATAAGATCCCAGCAAATGTCTAGCATGGTACCCTAGACCTGCCATCAGTGGGTATGCTCAGTACCAGCCAAAGACTGAAAATCAAGGAGGAATTCCACAGTGGGAGGTGAAAAAATAGTTGGAATTAGGGTAAAATCCTTTGGGGTGGGAGCTAAGTAAGGAGAGGGGCAAATTAATTCAAAGTCCAAACAGAAATTTGGTCTATGAAAACAAATGGAAACAAAACAAATCTGGTCTGAGAGGGCTGGGTAGGTGTAGAGGCTGGTTACCAACCAAACAGTGGCAAGAAGCCTTTGGTCCAAGGCTCTGAAAAAGGTCCAAATGCCCCCATCATTCAGTGAAGTCCCCAATGTGTCCCTCTGCCTCAGTGCCCACCAGAGTGCACTGGAATGTTCTGGTTAGCTGCCTCCCTGTCTGGATGGAGAGCCTTGTGAAGACAGGGTCTCCCTTTTCTTCATGTCTGTTCTCAGGCCTGGTGCAGGTGACACATGCAGGTGCTCAAAGAATACTCTATGGATAAATGAATAAATGAATAAATGGATGGATGAATTCTACAGATACAGGGGATTGTTTTTCATTTGGCTTCCTAGAGACATAGAATGGCCTTCCCCAGGGACACTGAGACTTCAGAGAGTCTTTAGAGACCCCGCCCTTACAGAGTCTTAATAGGGCCTAGATCCAAATGGGATCTTCACTCTCCAGTGGGTATTCAGAAAGAGAATTGGCCCTTGGGGCCATGGGAGTTAGGGTCACTGGATGCTGGTAGATTTATTTAATTCCAAATCCTGCTGGGAGTCTGGGCAGGGATGAAGAGATATTGGTCCATCATTCTTTTGCCAGACCAGAGGAAGGTAACAGAGTAGCCTGTAAGTACATGGAAGTCATTATACTAAGAATACTTATCACAATGAGTGCTAGATTTTATATAGTTAGAATTGCTGGAATGGAGTTAGGACTGGGGCAAGGAGTGGAAGTTTGAAGCTCCCTAACCACTGCATGGTAGCCTCTCACTCTGGCTGTGGTCTCCAAAGTTTGGTCCCTTCCTATCTGTCATTCTTGTTCCAGTCTCACCAGGTCAGGGCAACAAGACTGTAATATAGAGCATGGAGTGTCAGAGTTTGAACCTCAGTTTGATCCTCAACAAATCATATTTTTGATTCTGTTTAACCTTCTTGTGTCTTGATTTCTTCATCTGCAAACCATAGATAATAACATCATCCAGCTCAGTGTAAAATTTAAAAGAAATAGCATACACTAAACACCTGGAATGCAGTAGGTTCTCAATACATGGAAAATTTTAATGCCACTTCATACCACCAAGCAAGTCATTAGATTTATGAGAGACTCAATTTCCTTAGCTACAAAGGAAGTCCCAAACTCCATTTCTACCTTTGTGATAGTGTTCTTAAGAGTAAGTGGAAAGTAAGTGAAAATAATGCAGTGTCTAATCTGTTAGGTGACATCGTGACTTTCCCACAATTGTCTGGGTTACATTAGGCTTTCTACCCATCTGAAATGATAAAGAAACTGAGACACAAAGGAGCAAATAGCTTGCCTGAATTATACAATAAAAGAAAGACGTTTTAGAGGTCAACCATTTTATATTTCTTTATGCGTAATATGCCTAGTGAATAAGTGGTAAACAAGTTCACAGACTCATTGGTAATGAGAATTGTGGTAGTAACTAAACGTATACATCTTTTTATTTTCATTTTTTTACAGCTAGACATGATAAAACCTATGACTTTCACTATGACTATCATTTCTAAATGATAAGAAAATATAAATAAAAGCTGTGAAATGAAGGAGTGAGGCATCAAGGAACTAATCCTCACCCCTCACATCAATTAATCCCCCAACATCACTGTGAAACAAGAATTATCATTTCTAATGTTCAGAGGGAGGGCACTAAGTGCCTCTGCCTACAATGACACGTGTTAAGTTGCAAACTAGGTATTTGTGTCTGGATATTGAACTTTCTCCATTACATTTCAGTGCTTCCAGCTCAAGATGACATTAATCTAATTCATAGTCTGAGTGCTGCTAATATTGAAGAATTATTGTTAATTTTGGTAAGAGTGACACTGGCCTTGCAATTATTTTGGTAAGGAGGAAAAGAAGCTGTCCCTATTTCTGCATCCTCTCTGAGGAGGTTATTGGTGAAATATTGCTGCTCAGGCACTCTTCCCTCTGGTTTCTGTGTGGGCTCACCAGTGGGAGGCAGCATAGGGGATCTGAGAAAGAGGTGGCTTTTGTCCCCTGGTTCCTTCCCTTCTGTAGTCTTAGTGAACACACATTGCTCTCTCTCATCCATAGATCCTGTGAGTGACTCACCTTCTGCAGTCATCACAACTGGCAATCACACTTCAACCCTTGCCCTTTCTGGAGGGCCCATTGTTGATGACCCCCAGATATGTAGCCCTAGTTAATTCCTTAAACTCTTCCCCCACCTAGAAAGTAAGGCTTTAATAAGTTCTCAGCTAAACCCTTGCAGGTAGTTTCTGTTTCTTACCAGGACTTTTCTTGCTAGAAAAAACAAAAACCAAACAAAAAACCACCACCACCACCAACAACAACAACAAAAACCAGAAGACAGGAAAAAAAGGGGGCAGGTTTTGGTTATAGAAGAAAGAAGATTGACTTCAGGTTGATAATGTTGAAGAGGGACATGAAGACACATAATAAAATTCTCTCTTCATTTTAATTCATTTGAAAATTTCCATAGTCAGTTTTAAAGATTGCACTGTAATGTCATTACATTTTCAATGCCCTCTGTTTGGCAGCTGAAAAGGAGACAGAACATCTGAGGACATAATTGTAAGGCTTTATTAAAGTAATTACAGATAGCTTGGTAATGGCAAATGCACTATCAGACAACTCAGGCTGCTTATAAACCAAATACTTCATTCCTAGAAGGTTCTAATATTTTCTTTGATACCAAAACACAGTTCAAGGAAATCTGAAGATAATATTCTACAGGAGATCATTTTGAATGACCTGATTTTTCTTTATCAAGAAATGGGAGTAAATCAGGTACTGAGACCTTTGTCCCCAGGCCCTCCTCCAATCAAGTCTACCTGACATTACATTTTTTTTATCCTTCATTTGCCTCAAAAAAAAGCATAATAGCTCACACACATGAGGTTAAGCTCTCATCCAGTGCTGATTTTTAAAGATGCTCCCCCAAGGCAGGCAGTGGCTGGGGATGGTGGGTCACCCAGATGACTATAGCATCACCAGCATATAAATGTAATACATTCCTACTATTCAGGGACATTGAAGGGAGTCTTTGAACGTTTCAAATGTGGCTTAGTTGATTGGCAAATGGCTTTGTCAAAAAGTGAACATATTAGGTATTTACCCAAAATATATGAAAATACAGATTCAAAGGGTCACATGCACCCCAATGTTTATAACAGCATTATCAACAATAGCCACTATGGAGAAAGCCCAAATGTCCATCCACTGATATATTGATAAAGAAGGTGTGTGTGTATGTGTGTGTGTGTATATATATATATATATATATATATATATATATATAATGGAATACTACTCAGCCATCACAAGGAATGAAACCTCGCCATTTGCTATGACATGGATGGAGCTAGAATGTATTATGTTAAGTGAAATAAGTCAATAAGAAAAAGACAAATACTATATTATCTCACTCATGTGTGGAATTTAAGAAACAAAACAGATGAACATATGGGAAGGTGGGGGAGAGAAGAGAGGGAAACAAATCACAAAAGACTCTTAATGATACAGAACAAACTACGAGTTGATGGTGGGAGGTGGGTGGAAGATGGGCTAGATAGGTGATGGGTACTAAGGAGGGCACTTGTGATAGGCACTGAGTGTTGTATGTAAGGGATGAATCACTTAACTCTACTCCTGAAACTAATATTGCACTGCATGTTAGCTAACCAAAATTTATATTACAAAAAAGTGAACACCAGAATTGAATGTAGAAAATGTCTAGAAGTATATTGATTTTCCTGCTTTAGGGTTGGGCCATACCTGTGAATGAGATGTCTGATGTTTCCTGGACTTATCACCCCTGACCCTGCTCTTCACCATGGCACCAAGTGCTGTGGTTTCTGCCATGCAAACCACAGATTAACTTTTCGCCTCTGTATTGCTGTGATTTTTTTTTATTTGAGACATAGAGAGAGCATTTGAGTGGGGGAGAGGGGCAGAGGGAGAGAGAGAGAGAGAGAGAGAGAGAGAGAGAGAATCTTAAGCAGGCTCCATATCCAGCACATAGCTGGACATAGGGCTCAATCCCACAACCCTGAGGATCATGACCTGAGCTGAAATCAAGAGTCAGATTCTTAACCTACTGAGCCACCCAGGTGCCCCAAGGATATCTGTGACTTTAAAGTAAGGCTTGAAAATGTAGAGCAGTTAAATAGACACTAGAGGAGTTGCCTGGTTCACTGCGGTATTAGGTGATCAGCGCTGCAGAGGGCAGGAAATTCCCCCTTGTCATGGGAGACTGCTGAGTCTTCCTGTCTTCCACTTTCTTTCCCCTCTGTCCCTGCAGAGGACACCCTCCAGGGCTCTCACTGGTTCTTCTTTTCACTTCCTTCTTTCCCTTATTTCTTCATGTTTTTCCTTATCTTTTCTCTTTCCCTTTTTCCCCCCTTTTTAATTTTTAACTTAAAAACAGCATACATGCTCATTTTTTAAAGTAGGCACTATTGACAAAGAATAAGGGCATACTTGGACTTGAACACTCCCACCAAGTCCCTGTTTTCTGCCTGCGGGGTACATGTTCTTGCAGAGCAAGTGACTCCTGTACAAAACAGAACACAGACACTCATACAAATACAGCCTACTCTGCAAACTATTCATAATAAAAAATTATCCTGTAAAATACAATAACTGCTTTATTTGTTGGATAAACTTTGCTTCAACTTTTAAAGTCAAATTTAAAACTTTGCTTACTTATTCTCAACAATATACATAAAATTCTTAGGTGAATTAATTTCAGATATATGTTTCAGTTTTGCATGCATGGCCCTTGTATGCATGTCTCAATGACCTTAAATATAAAATAGCCTAGTCACCTGGCTTGAACTAAGGACATAAGGCCACCTGTCTTTATTCTATTTAGAAACTGGGTGGATAAAAGATCTTAATTCGATAAGCTAGGCAAACAGCCTCTATCTGATAATTAGACAAGTTCTCTGCTCTCAGAGTCTGTCCCAGCAGGGGAGGGAACAGATGTACCATGTAAGTAAGGGACAGATCCTAAGAGTCTGAGCCCCCAAATCCAAGTAACTATGGCCAACAGTTGAATCCAGGATCAAATGTTTGGGTCCTAAGTCCTGCTTATTGATAGGTTCACTGTGGCAGCTATCTCCTCACATTATAAATAGAGTCTTCCAAACTCAGAGCCCAAGAGATAGCCAAGTGAGGGGCTTTTCTTGGCAATAAGATTGGGAGATTGAAATGTGTCCCCCTGAAGTAGGGATTTAGTGGGATAGTGTGCTGGTGTACACCTTCACAGGAAGGGTGTGCCACTGAGGTGAGCTTCCTAGATGGGCCTGGGAAAGTCAGAAAGGCTAAGGTTAAGGGTGGTTGTCAAGCCAAAGCCAGGGCTAGAAGGTCAGAGTAAGGATATGAGAGTAAATTCAAGGCACTTGGGAGCAACTGGAAGATGTGGCTTCGGAGGCAGCACCTGCATTGTCCTTCAGGATCACCTAAGGGTGATGTACAGTAGCTCAGCTAGAATAAAGGACAGAGCTGGAGCAGGACAAGGAGATTATTACCTCCTGAGCTGTGCCCCAGTACCCTAATGGAACCTAGCCCCAGGCATGGTCACTCCAGTTTCCAGCCTCCTGGGCCTCCTTTGTCCATCAGGAAAGCAAGGAACAAACTAGGATGAAGGGCAGTCAGGGTTGAGGGCTAAGTGGGACCTAGCCAAGGACCCCTCCTCTCTGTCCTTGTTCCCATGAGAGGCAAGCTGAAGCAGCCTCAAATTCTCTGGCATCAGTGACCTTGCCCACCCCAAAATACTGAAGGATTCACTGCAGGTGCAGTCATGCCTGTGGGGGAAGCCATGCTGTGTTAGTAATTTGAGCTGCTGTAAACATGGAAGCTTGGTATTTGCTGATGTAAAATATACTTGGTAAGGAGCGGAGTATGAAAGAGTCTTTTTTTCTCTTAACCCTATGGCTTCTGAAGTCACCCAATGTGTCACCCTCCAAGGAGTAGACAGGCAAGAGAGAACAGAGGATGATATGAGAAGTTTCTATGTTTGAGCCCAAGTGACAGTGTGTTCACTTTCATCCTATTCCATTGACCAAACCTCAGTCCTATGACCAACCTAAGTATAAGGGGCTCTGGAGACATCACCTAACTGAATATATTCCCAGCAAGAAGGGCAGAACATGCATTTGGGGGAGTCACCTGCCTCTGCCACACCATAGCACAGAATTCACTCTGGAGACTTGTGTGTGCCTCTTCCTGAGGCTGATTACAATAAACAAATCAATTTATGTCAGCTTTTTTCATCCAGTCTACATCCAAACCAGAGCGGGAAAACACTGGTGGCCTGTGAGCCACATCTGAGAGGCAGACACAATTTTCTCAGAACACACGGGGTATAAAAATATATGTGTAAAGCAAACTACACAAAAGAACGTAGTTTTTGCTACAACATTAAAATGTCTGGAAGAAATCTGTGAAGATTTCATAGGAAATCTAGATTTCCTGTCTCAAGTCATTGAAAGGTCTGGCCCCATGCAGCCCACCTTCCTGAGTGGCAGCATCACCCGCAGCAGGTGGTGGCAGCTCCTCACTGCTGGGCTGGATTACACCTCAGATGCCACAATTCCTACTGCCCCTCAGAGCCAGCACATTCACATGGGTCACCTCTGTACTTCTGGGCATGTGAGTGTATGTGTAAATTTTTATGACTTCGTATTTTTCTGTTGCGTCAACATCCCCACAAAAAAGTTATGAGCACCTGCCCATGTGACCAGGTGCACCCGTGTGATAAGGCTGATCCCTGCCACATGTTCCCCTTCTTGCCCTTTTCTGTGATCGAGTGAGACTCAAATGTACCAGTGAAATTCCATTATGCCTTTCTGCTTGTGGTTTCCATCCTGACCCCTAATAAAGGCACTTGCCTATAGGTCGTCCCTCTCTCTCACCTCCTCACCTACATGATTGAGCCCAATCCCAGGGGGATCTTCCCATGCACCCTCCTTCTTTAGGACCTGTGTGTATAATACATATTTAGTTTCATATGTCTTTTGATTGTTGGAATATTCGTTAAATACCCCTCAAGGGGGAACTTGCCCTCTCACTGACAACACAGAGGGATGCCCCAATCCATATGACTGTGCTCAAGGTGGGATTGATCCTGATAATCGACAGCTGTGAGTTGAGGACTGACAACCTCATCCAGCCAGAAGTCTGGATGTGGGTGCTGTGCCTTGAAGTCCATTTCATGAAGAATGGTAAAAGGTCTGTGGGACTGTCCAGGACTTCAGCCCTGGCAGGAAGCACAGGGCTGGGAGGGAAGAAGTAGTTGGATATAAAGCAAGAGATGTAGGAAAGGCCAGAGCAGGTAGGTCTTCAGGTGAAGAACCTTTATTTACCTTGTGGGGCAATAGGAAGGCTCCAAACTCTTTTCAAGAGAAAAGATTTGTCCATATTTGCACTTCAGAAGGCTTGTCTCCTCTGTTGTCTAGGAAAGGATGTATAGGATGAAGAAAAGAGGCTGTCATGGGGAAATGAAGGTGTGATGAGTGCTTCTTCAAGGTCGGCTGAATGGAATGTGAAGGAGTTTCTGTTCTACCAAGATTGGAGAGCCCAGGGAGCCAGGTGCCCATCAATGTCACAGAGTGTTTGTCATTTTCAGTATCAGAGGAGCAAACAGCAACATCTTGCCCGGAACTTTCCATCTGATCACAGCCTGAGGGATTGACTTAGAAGCCATCATCACCAAACGAGCTCCTGAGTGGAGTTTAATGCTTTCCAATGGATCATGCACACTTGAGAAGTAATTAATGATTTGATTCATTGTGCTTCAGGGAGCCACTGTCCAACAAAATAATCCAAGTAATTTAAATCTGCAATAAAGTAGGAGTGCAACAACATTTCATGGCTGCACACAGCAATGATTTGCTGGAGAGGGAAAAAAAGCAAGCATTTTTATTAGAGCCACATCCAAATAATCCATAGGAAAGCAATATTGAGTTCACAAGTGATTTGATTACATTCCTTCACAACAGTCCTCCAAGGCAGAGTCAAGTCCAAATGCATTTCAGTGAATGTGCATAATATCAAAGGTTCCGTAAACCAACACATTTCATCAAAATTACTCTGTGCATGTCTGAGATAGAAAATGTTTGCAGAATGTTAACCACCTTTTTATTCAGAATAAATTTCTTCCGCCATTAGCATCTGGCATCTGCAAATAATAGAACCCTAAATGCATGCACCCGTGAATTTAAGATCTTCCTCTACAAGCGCCTTTCCAGTGTCCCTGGCTACCAGTGTACATGTGCAGCCCTCTCCCTCCTTCACACACGCACTGAGCAAGCTGAGCCTTGCTCTAAGCCACACAACGCCCTAACCTCAATGAATGCCCAGGCTGCTAAGAGAGACCGACCCACTCTGAAGTGGGCAAATGTGATGAGTGTGGGAGGGACAAAGAGGAGCCCTGGTGCAATGGGGCATCAGGAAAGGCTGGTTGGAAGTGATGAGGCTAAGCAGTTAGCTGGGAGCAGGATTGAGAAGGGCAACTGAAAGCTTCTGGTGGCACCCGGTGGACGATTTTGAGGCAAAGCTCACACATTTCTTTAATTGATCATTGATCTCGGACAGAAATGAAATCCCTAAATCAATAATACAGTATATAGAATAGATTCAATGAGCCTTCAAAGCAGGTGATACCCACAGACTCCACTCAGAGCCCTGCCTACTTTATTTACCCCTCTAATTTATGTTTCTTGAGTGGATACTGTATTCCAACACCATTCTAGGTGAGAACAAGGCAGGCCCAGTCACTGTCTTTGTGGATCTCACACTTAAGTGGAACAGAGAGACAAGTCGCTAATTATTGCAATGAGACCCATGCAGGAAATTGTAAGTGGGGAGGGGATGGTCATTACACCTTTGGATGGTGCGTGTTTAAGTATGAAGAGGGTATATTTGAACTGAGGTCAGAAAGACAAGGAGGAGCAAAAAAACCCTGCTGGTAGAAGGTGCTGCGGGGAGAAGGATAGTACCAAGGCTTGAAAATGGAAACACTAGGGTGATCTAAGGCCACAGAATGGAACTAGGTGAGTGAGCAGAGAGAACATTAGGGGAGAGGGTATGAGATGAGGCTGGAACCTCTGACAGACCTCAGCTAAATTCCTGACAAGCTCCATAACTCTAGGAGGCTTCTCAAAGCTTCCCAGGGCCATGGGACAGCACACTCCCCCCCAGGGTGGCATCCCTTCCCATGATTAGCCATGTGTCCAAGGGTGCCCAGAGAGCCCCCTCTCTCCCTGTGTCATTAACAATAGTGCCCTCTCCTCTTTCACTCTCAAATGTGTCTTCTCTGGGATTATAAATTTTGTGATCACCTGACCATGAAAAAGGAAATGATTTCCAGACAGACCCTACAACACACTCAGCTGACTCATTCTCCCTCATCATGGATATGAACGTGACTCAATGTCTATATACACCCAAAACATTGCAATTGGGTCTAAATCAGAAAGTTCTGATCAAAAACATGTTTGGAATAGATGTTTAGTTTAATTATATCTGAAGAGATAAGATGTACCAAATATGGAGATTACTTATATGACATTATCTCCCGAGCTCAGTTTTAACCCATAGTCATATCTTCCCTCTCTTAACTCCACACTACACGTGCCAGGCTTCATGAGAACAAACTCATTTACCTCCCACAAGCTCATGGCCCCCACTTTACCCCAACGACTTGGGAACCTTATTCAGGGCATGTGCTGATGAAGATGTGAGTCAGGCTACAGGCTCCAGGGTCCGTGTTCTCACCCACTTCATAGCTGAGACCCCCAGTGACCATATCACAGCCCTTTTCTGGAGCTTCAAACCCCATCCCCCATTGACACTGGCCATACCCATCAGGATGCCTCACAGATATTTCAAATCTAACTCATTCAATCTGGAAGTCTCTGTTTCTTTCTCCCATATTTGCCCCTTCTATATTCTTCTCTGACAAGTTAGCAGAGAAGGATGTTGACAAACCCTCAGAAGAATCCTAACTTAACTAATTTCTTTTTGAGGTCACCCAACTGCCTGCAGTGAATGCCCAGCTACATTTACACTCAGGCTCCCTGTAGAATCCTGCTCCTTGTCTGTGTATACAGTCCCCCTGGCTGGCCCAGTGGCCCTGCTCAAAAAGTCTAGCCCCATTCCAACCTGTGTTTCTTCCTCAAACCAGCTCTCCTCCTCCATGCAGAGCACTTCCTCTCATGTCTCAGTGCTGACTCTCAGAACTGGACTCCATCATATCTGCCTTTCTTGATCAACATAGATAGCTAGAAAGAAAAAAATGGAAGGGGCTCTGGGGCCACAGTGAGGGTCAATCCTAGCTCTACCTCTAGCTCTGAGTATTTGGGTGAAGAAATTGATTTTACTGAATTGAATCTCTGCTTCCTCATCTGCTAAATAGCATTTCATGGGTTTTTAGTGAAGTGAGCAAAATGCCCAGTCCAGTTGCCCAATAAGTAGAAGTTATTGACATACTCTTACCCTACCTCAAAAAACAAAGTGAACCCAAATATTTAAATCTCTCTCTCTCTCTCTCTCTCACCAAAATGAGAACTTATTATGTGCCAGGTACGGGGCTATGCACTTTTTAACCTCCTCTATTCTCTAAGAAAGTTACCCTTACATCATTTTACCAATGTTTTGTGTATCATTGGTCTTATTTGGCACCATTTCTAACAAAGAGAATAAGGCTATTTCTGTGTTATTAATTCACTGGCTGAAGATGGATTGGAAGCATTGAGTAGAAATAGGGTCAATGCCTAGAGAACACTCCATAGACACCATGTGGGACCACCATATTCTATCCCAGATTAGGAAAGAGAGAAAATCCAAAGACCTTCCCCAAAGGGCAAGGTATGGTCACAGAATCATAGTAGTCTGCAGCCACTTGACACAAGCACATGCAGCCTCACACACCCTAGAGTACAGGGAGCCACGTAGAGGAGAGAAGAGCTAACAGTGATTTGGTATTTACTACATGCCTTGTGATACATTTGCCACATCAGTGAATCTCTTCATTTACCCCACAAAATAAAATTATGGGGTGCAACAACCACCTTATGAGATAGTCATAATCCTTCTCAGGTAAGTAGTCTTTGACACATGGGGAAACAAAGACTCAAAGAGATTTGGTAACTTGGGCAAGATTACACAACTAATAAGGCAAGAGAAACATTTTAAATTTGGCTCAGCACTGAATACATAGTAGACCTCTGAGACATACTTGGGTGTTTGATCTGACATTGTCTGAAAAATGTTTTGATTCAGAGAAAAAATATGCACCTCTGCTGGCATGCAGCACCATATGCTCAGTCACCTTCTCAGACACAATGAGAATGAGGTGCTACAAAGAAGACTCCATAATGTATGCTAGCCCTTCTTCTGGCATCTATGGCAGAATTAGCAGTACAAAAAGTAAAGAAATGAGAATTTGGAACAGTTCCTGGAAGGGCCTCACTCCCATGAATTCATTTGGCATCATAACTAGACATCCACTCCCCCTGACTTCTTGTCATTTGGAAAACAAACAGGCTGAGCAGAGTCCTGGAGGGCTATCCTAACCCCTGTCACTGCGAACATCTGAGCAGCGTGGTCCAGGAGACCACATCCTTAGGGAGGGACAGGCTGAATGGCCTCTTGGCAGCATCTAATGTTGAGAGTTGTGATACATGAGTGAGGAGCGCATCGGAGGATCTTTGCCACGTCTGTGGACTATCACCCAAGTGCTCACTTCAAAAACCTAAACTTCTTTGTTTATCATGCTGTTTCCCTCATGTTCCACATGAAACTGCTTAGCAAGGCTATAGGCTGTAAAGCATGGCCTGGGCCCAACTGTTTCTCACCATCCCGAATGCAATGACCACCTCTCACCCACCACAGAGAACCTTGCTGCACACACCACTCCTCTGTAAGGTGCTCTTTCCCCAGCGGATGGGGTCTGCTCTCTAAAAGTTCAACCAGATTACATCTTCTCTATCTCAATACTTTGATCAATGACCTTACCTCCCACTTTGAATAAAACTTGAATGTTTTAGCAAAGCCCAACCTGCTCTGTTCCTCCTGGGTACTATGACTCAGTCTGTACCACTGTCCTTCACTTGTGCCTGCTTCATGTTCCTTGGATTACTCTGGGCTGGCCCATCTCCTCCCTACAGATGCACATGGACATTCAAACTCAAATGCCACCCTGACATTTTCCATGACCACCAACTCCACACAGCCCCTCTCCATACCTCTATGTTCTTTTTGCTTCATAGAACTTACAGCTACCTTGTTTATTTGTTTATTACTCACATTCCCCACCAACCAGCTCCTGAAAGACCAAAAGGACATCTGTCGATTCCACAAGTATTTCCTAGGTCTGGTACAAAGTAAGGGTTTAATAAACACTGAATGAATGAGTGAACATGGTGATTTGGCATTTGCATCTTAGCAAGAAAAGAGCATGCCACATACAGGCAGAGATGCCAGGGCCTGCGGCACAGTGATTTGGAGAATCCCTTGCACAATCACAGACATGTAGAATGTCACATACTGTCCCTTCTGGAACATCCCCCCAGTCCTCCATGACTTCCAACGACACCCACTGTGGACCTAATGAGTGCTTGTTCACAGCACCTTCCTGACAGCCTCCTCACCACCTCTGCACTCACTGGTGCTTGGTCTCATCTAACCCAGAACCCACATCAATAGAATGATCCACGTGCTTCCTTGTGTGTCTGCTCCTCTGAACTTCTTCATTGATGGGAGCTCCCCAAAGACAGAAGCACATTCCCCAACATGGATACAGACCTGACACATAACAGGTGCTCAGGGCTGTGTTGAGCCCCAAAATCTAGCCACCAACTGCTAAGGTGGAGAACAGGCAGGTCCAGATGAGAGATTATTTTCCTACCTCCATTTTCTTGTGGATCCCCCTGTCTTCCCAACCTGTGAATGTTGATTTCCTTGGATTTGTCCTCAGCCTCCTTCTCTCACCTCTCCCTCACTCCTTGGCTAAGTCCCACTCATAACTCCAGACCAACATATCCAATCTTCCAGTCAACCTTGTCTCCATCTGACTGACAGGCATTCCAGATTCAGTGTGCCTGGGTCTGGAACCTCTGACCTCCTCCAGCTATTACCTGCTTCCATCACCATCATCCTCAAAGATATTCTTCATTTCCCCCACCCCCTTGGCTCACACACTCTGTTGGAAGTCCTCTGGCCCTCAGGGAATCTTCCCACCTGCACCACATTGCCTGGTCTGGCCACCTTTGTCTCCTGCCTCACTCATGCAGGGGCCTCTTAACCTACTTTTCTGCTTGTCCCACTGGCCCATCACACTGTTCCAACATGGGAGCCAGGGAGATCTTTTTCAGAAATTAAATCAGAGAATTTAATCAGGAATTATATCAATTCCTCTGTTTAAATCTACCCATCTTATTCAGAGAAATTCCTAATTAGTGGCCACAAACTACTTCCAGGACATCTGGCTCTGGCTCAGCACGTGATTTCCCCTCATCTCAATCTCTGCTCCCCTTTTTCCTACATCCCTAGAGTTTGCCAAGACTTCCCCTCCTGTAGGGCTCGCACTTGCTCTTGCTCTGCTTGGCCTCCTTCCGATGGCCACTCCCTCATTTCATGCAGGCTCTGCCCAATACCCCATCATCAGTAGGGCTTCCCTCCGAATTCCCCTTCTAAAGTAAAAACCCTCCAGTCACTCTCCACCCTCACTCCTCTTGGTGACACTTGCTGACATGGCATATTACACATGTGCTCATTTACTATCTGTCTCCATGAGAACACAGGGAGGTGTGGCTGGCGGGAGTTATTCAGAGATGATTTACTGGAGGTCAGTACATTCTGGAGTTAAGACTCAGTGGTAGGCTGTAAGGACCTGGCATAAAACAGTGGGCAGGCCAGGAAGGGCAGTGGACCTGGAGAAGTGAGGAGTAGGAGTGAATTGATTCGGACTCTGCTTGGCATGGGTGAGACTTGGAATGCCCATGTATAAGCACAGTCCTTCATGGGAATTCCCATAGAGGGAAACACTAATTACACCTGCCTCTGTCTTTGACCTCACAGTCTCTGGCATACATGTAACACTCTCACAGGCTGTGGTTACCATAACTTCCAACTAAAACATTAATGTGTTGGGGAAGCTCCTGACACTCAGCTCCTTTACCTCTTCCGTGCAGGCCCACCCAGTCCTCCTGCCCTGGGCACTTATCACCCTGTCCTCCCCATTTCCAGTTAGTTCCCTTTCCTTCTCTTTTTCAGGAGGAAAAAGTGCGCAACTAATGGGTTACATCATTTTAATCTTGCTGCAGGTGAGTCCACACATTGTGGACTGCGACATGTACCAAATGCACATGTTTAAAACGTTGTTGACTCTGTGAACCCGTGAGTTAGTCACATCTATAAGGTTTACTCCAGGGACTATGTCCTACCAGAGTAATCTGACCCTGCAGGCTCATGGGGAGAAGCCATTTGACATGCCCATTGTGAACCCTCTGTAGTGTTTCATGTAAATGTGCTTTAGCTATGCTCTGATAAACCTGAATCTTAACTGATGCTGAGCTGAATCAGAAACAGGTCAGGGAAACTGTAAAGTCATTTCCAAGGACTCAGCTAAGCTGGGTTCATCTTGTAAATGTTATTCTTTTTAAATTGGTAAAAAAGACCAGCTTGAGCTATTGAAAAAAAAAACAAGCAAATAAAAAAAGACACTGATGGATAGGCTAACTGTGGAGAAAACTCTCAGAGGAATCAATGAAGGTTAAAGATTGGGTGTTTATGTGGGGGTTGGGGGTGATTATTAATCTTCTCTTTTAACGAAAGCGATGGAAGATGACAAGACTTTTAGCAAATTCCCAGTGCTTCCTTTCATTCTGCAAAAGTGTATGGAAAGGAGGGACATCCTCTGTCTGTAATGGCTGAGATGAGTCCCCCAAACTTTGAGGGACTCCACACTCACAGCTCTGGGTGTAATGCAGAGCCATGCACCTAGCATTTCTGTTCAGTCCTGGAAGGAGACACTCACACTCCAGGAATGTTGCAGGGTTAGGTCTACTGAGGTTTAACCATTAGAGATTGCTGCTATTTAACCATTTGACCTATCTAGCTTGCAATTTTATATGGCTCAATCTAATATTTAAGGTTGGAAATAAAACCAGAGTGAAATAGTAACAACTAAAGGTTGAGTGTGAGCATTTCTTCATTATTATATAGTGATTTTCTTAGAACTGAAACACACATAATTTTGTAAAAATATTAAACCTTATTAAAAATGTGTACTATTTATTAACTCAGATAATGCCAGTTAATGCTCTACATTAACACAAAGGTGTGTTCATCTAGCTTTGGACGTCTTTGGGGACAGAGTTTGAGTGCTAGTCATATGCATTGCCATATTGCCAGGACAAGACCATGCCTGACAGAGAGTTGGTGCTTAATGAATATTTTTAAATAAATTAATAATTGATTGAATAAATACAGAATAAATACTACTTTTTCTCCTAAGAAATGATATAATGTGTAGGATCTCAAGCATACGACTAACTAGGAATTTGAGATTCAGGCAAGTTTCTTTCTTCCTTTTTTTTTTTTTTAATGTTTGTTTGTTTTTTAGAGAGAGAGAGACACAGCATGAGCAGAGAATGGGAAGAGAGAGAGGGAGACACAGAATCTGAAGCAGGCTCCAGGCTCCGATCTGTCAGCACAGAGCCCAACGTGGGGCTCGAACTCAGGAACCCTGAGATCATGACCTGAGCTGAAGTTGGATGCTTAACCGACTGAACCATCTAGGCTCTCCAACTCAAGCAAGTTTCTTGATCTTGCTGAGCTTCACATTCCTCAGCTATTCAGTGGAGAAAGAAAAGTGTAATTCCTCAGTCTTATATACTTTCAAGTAGTATTCCTAGCAGAGAGAGCAGTGTAACTGTGGCATGGCCCTATGCTCAGGTCTGGCCTTTTGCTTCACCCTGAGTTGTGAGACAAGGACAAAGGCGTCTTTCACAGTTGTTGCAACTGCATAAATGTGGCCCATAGTAGGCTCTGGAGACTGCTTCCTAGGATCTCCAAACTGCAGTTCCTTCATTCCCTGCCCTTTTTCTGACAATACCCCCTCAGCTTCTGCATCTGAAATCCAGCCTTTCAGGCTTTTCACCTGGGTAGCAGCTTGGGGTGGGGTTAGGGAAGGCACTTTCAAGATCTCTGAAGTCTGGCATCCTTCTACAGCCCCAACTTGACCCACAGGAAACTCTCACATTCTTGTTCCCCAGATGGAATGCACCTCACCCAGCTGCAGCCCACCCCCCAGGCCCACTGCCTCAGAAATAAGCACCGGCATCTGTGCCCCCATGTGCAGCCCTCATGTCTCTAGGGCATGTACCTCAGAAGCTGCCACTAATTTGATCGTAAGAAGCTGAATGAATATAGAGAATATTGAGCTTTATGGGAAGTCCCTACTGTGGTGACCAACAGATGCAACAGAAAGACAGCAGGGAGGAAGAGACTTTTGTGGTGGGCAAAGACACACGCTGAGCTTCAGTTTCCCCCTCTACGAAACAGATGTGTTAATAGAATATCATCCTTTTTTAGTTGGCATGAAGATGTGGAGTAAGTGTGTCAAGCTTGGGTGCTCATTTGTGGCCCCAGTTATTCAGTGAAAGAGGATTATATGAACACAGGGCAATAAAAATTCATGGTCTATTCATATAGTAGAAAAAAAGCAAATAATTAGATGACTGTCTTTCCATATAGAGAAAGAGATTGTGAGGACTGGAACTTTGTTTTCACCATTCCCAGTATCCACTGTGATGTCCATCCCTAGGATGTTGGATGGATAAATGGATGGAGGACTGGAGGAGGGACAGAGGGAGAGATCTTTTTGAGAAGACCCTTGTCTATCCCTTAGGTTATTTCATAGTCCCACCTGCCCAGGCTATGCATACCATGAAGCTAGTTTATTTGGCAAGGAAGGGGGAAAATACATGGTGGAACCTGGAATACAAGGTGTTTTAATAGAAAATATTTTAAGTTAACCCTTCAAAGGCTAGTTTGGTAACATTGCAGCTTTTGCAAATATCCTGACTCTGATGTGGACTCTCCTGGGTGAGAGGGAGTTTGTCCCCAGCACCCAGATGCAAGTGTTTTACAGCTGCCTTTCTGCTGGTGCTATACAGGGCAGGAGAAACTGGCACAAGGTATCTTTAAGTCAACTCTTCTCACCTTTGAAATGTAATTCCACCTCCAGGAATCTATACTTAGGAATAAATCAGAGATACATCCAAAGATTGATGTATGCAGATGCCCCTGGCAACATCATTTGTAAGAGCAACAACCTGTGAGTGACCTAAACATCCAACATGAGGGATTGTTAAATAAACAATGATACAAATCATGCTTAACATTTTTCAAATGTGAAAAACTGGTATACTGTTGATTAAAAAAATAAAGCAGGGCATAGCATTGTTTTTATAGAGTCATTCTATGTGTGAAAAATACAACATACAAATTTGAGAAAAAACTTCAAAAAATCAAATTGCTACTAGTGGTTACCCATGAGAGATGAAATAATGAATATCTTTTACTGTTTTCTTTATACTTTTCTGGTTTTGGATATGTGCTACATCCATTACTTCTATAATAAAACATAAATTTTCCTAAAGAAAAATATGTGAGCTTTGTGTAATGAAATATTAGGACAGAAAGGATTTTCTATAAAATACAACTGCATTTTTAATATTCTTCTCCATGGGCTTTGAGTTGTTAATGTATCATCTTAAAAGTCTAAGTCTAAGTCTTAGAAAAGGCAAAAATACCTTTTAGTGTATCTTGCAAAAGGATTATAATTATTAGGCAATTGTTTACTTAATAAGGTTCATATTGATGTCATTCATTTTAAGAAAACTTAAAAGTTAAATATTATAAATATAAAAGATGAAATAAATATGCCACATTGCTTTTGTTATTACAGTACATGTTGGCCAATAAAGATCATCAGCACCTATTATTTAGAATAATAGAATAATGTTAGAAATCATGGCAAAGATACCAATATTCTTATCATGACTTATCCTCCTGGGATAATCCAAATGTGTTGAATGTCCATCTGTGGATTGACCCTCATGACCTCTCCTCCAAAACTGAGGAAACACATTCTCATTTTTCCATGTTAAGAAACATGGCAAACCTTCTGTTTTATTTTTCTATTTGTCACAGTAAACTCTGCTGTGCCTGTACCCAGTACTCTTTATAATGGACACGTGCCAGAATTTTCAGATTCTAAGAAAAGGGTAAGAGGATGGGGAAAGAACACATGGGGGAGGCATTTAGACATCAGTAAGTTTTCAATATCAGGAAGTCATATATTACGAAAAAAGTACCAGTCTCTAGAAGTCCACCCAGTATTAGGCTCCATGCTGTCACTGGGGACGTGGACACGGGGCTAACCTCAGGGAGCTTACGGTCTGCCACAACAGTGTCCGTGGCATCTATGGGGAAGGAGCAAGGTGCTGAGTGAGGCCACGGAAAGAGATCATGGCATTAGAATCAGGGGCATTCTTGATCAACAGGGGAACAGACTTTGCTTCTTAATTTTCCTTTTCTAGAAGAGATGCCCTCTGCCAGGGGTGGAGGGAGCCTGAGAGGCTGCTGCTTGAATCTGCTGTGTCTGCCAGCCCTCCTGTTTCACCTCTACTCCAACACATCACAGATACATGGTGACATAAAATTCTGAGCTTTTCAGTGGTTTGCTTGTTTATCCTGACTCATTACCTTATCTTTTCCCACTTCCGGTTTAAGAGCCAGCTTTCTTGGATTTGCTAAATTAGTTCACACTCATTTCTTGCTTTCCTTCTTTGAAATGGATAAAATAATTTGTCCATAAAGAATACTAAGATCCCACCCTCACACCAATCCTTTGTTCCCACAGTTCCCAGAATTCTGGCAGCGAGGAGTCTACACTCCAGGGTAAAGACCAGAATATATTTCTCTAGAGAAGCTGATCAGATCAAGAGGAAAGACAAAGATACTGACATTGCAGGATTCTCCAAGGAAATGTCCCAACATACATTTCACAGTGGATTTCACAGATAAAGAACCTCATACATGTTGCAGAGCCTTCGATCAGCCTCTCAATGCCTTGCTTTCAATATAGTCAGAAAACCAAATATCACCAGATTCTTAAAGAATGTGATTCACACGAAAATTAAAGACCAAAACTAAGAAAGATTTATTTTGAAATATATCAAAGGAAATAGAAAATATATAAGAAAACAACACCACAACCAAACTATCATAAATATTCTCAGCAATATGAGAGAAAATATTGTATTTAGAGAAAACAATATATATGCTATAAAAGAGAAATATGCAGAGAAGATAAAACAGCTTCTAGAGGGGCACCTGGGTGGCTCAGTCTGGTAAGCGTCTGACTTCAGCTCAGGTCATGACCTCAGGGTTCATGGGTTCAAGCCCTGCATCCAGCTGTGTGCTGACAGCTAAGAGCCTGGAACCTACTTCGGATTCTGTGTCTCCCTCTCTCTGCCCCTCCTCTACTCACACTCTGCCTTTCTCTCAAAACTAAATAAACAAAGAAAAAAAATTTTTAAACAGCTCTTAGAAGCTAAAAATAAGATAGCAGAAATAAAAATACAATAGAAGATTCAGAATATAAAGCTGAAAATATCTCCCAAGAAGGGAAGCAAAAGAGAATGGAAAGTAAGAAAAATATATGATATTTAGAGAACTAGCCTAGCACAGCCAGCATACAAAATACACAAAATAAGGGCACCTGGGTGGCTCAGTGGGTTAAACTTCTGACTTATGCTCAGGTCATGATCTCACAGTTTGTGAATTTGAGCCCTGCATCAGGCTCTCTGCTGTCAGCGCAGAGCCTGCTTTGGATTCTCTGTCTCTGTCTCTCTCTGCCCCTCCCCTGCTCACACTTTCTATCTCAAAAATAAATAAACTTTTAAAAAATACGCAAAATAAGAACTGTAGGAAAAGATAATGGAGAAAATGTAAATGAGGAAATTATCAAAGAAATAATTCAAGGTTGTTCAGACTGAAGAAAACAAATGTCCACATTTAAAAGACCCTAAGAGTGGATAAAATCAGATACAAAGTGCATAATCATGAAATTTCAGAACACTGAGGATGAAGAAGAGATTCTATAAGATTCTAGGCAGAAAAAAAAAACCAAGGTTAAACACAGAAAATCAGGAAATAGAATGTATTCTGAGTGTTTGATAGCCTCTCTAGAAGATAGAAGACAATAAATGGATGCCTTTTAAATCCCAAAGCAAGTCTACACCTAGCAAACTAAAACTCACATAGAAAGGTGGAAGAAGTAGAATAAAATGTCATGTAGACAGTTTCCAAATCAATCTCAAAGCACTGTTTCTGCAGGAGCTACTGGAAGAAATCTCCACACAGTAAGAGAGTAAACCAAGAAAGAGGAATATACGGATGCAGGAAAGAGTAGAAGGCACCAGGGTAGAAAAGGAATGCCACGTGTTACGGGGACAGAAGACTACAGAAACAGCTTCTGTGTGCCAGGCCAGAGGGCAGCTAAGACAGACTGGAGCAGACCAGAGGGCTCTGTGGAGGCTTCATGAAGAGGAGATTGATAAATAAATGAAATGTCTTAACATTTCAAGGGAATTTGAGGTCAAATTTTGACAATTGCATAGAAAATGGAGATAGAAAAATATATATTATGAGAAAAAAATGAGAAAAGAGTATGCAGGAAAGCAAAGGCAATCATGTGTGTAATTCACAGCTTGGCTGGAAATGGCACTTGGGTAATTACAATAATATGAACTTGAGAGCATGGGGTGAGAAGGGAGCTGGTGAAAGAGATGTCTTCATCTAATAATATGAGGAAAATTCAATGCACAATGCTTGAAACTGAGAAACTGAGGCAGAAATAAAAGCATTTTATCTAGAGACATATATATACCAAAACAAAACAGAAACAGCAAAAGCTAAAAAAATGCAAAAGAGTTGCCTCTCTGGAGAAAGGGAAATTGGGGACATAATGGGGAGAGGACCTACTCTTTTCTGAATAAATATTTATAGGAACAATTTGACTCTTTATTGTATAACTATAATAAACCTTTTAAAATCAATATTTCAATATCCACATTAACCACAAAGATGAGTACTAAATGCTTCTTCTTTTATTAATCCAAATGGGAGAAGTTACTTGGAACAAGATTATTGTCTTACCTTTTGTTCTTTTAAAAGCCCCACAACCCCCAGTCCGTCATAGAGAAAAATATGTGAAATTAATAATATTGGCTGGTCATGCCTTATTTCACCCATAAACTCATTCATTTGTTCATTGTTCTTTTTGTGTTCTTTCCTTGTGCTAGGCATTGGGCTAGGTCCAAGAAAATCAGACCCATAAACAGGTAGATTAGATAGATATATAGATAAATAGACATATAGATTATAGCCAGCTAAAGATGATAGGTGATTGATAGATAGATCATAGATAGATAGATAGATGATAGATAGATGATAGATAGATGCTATGTGTGTAAGTTGAAGCAGATGTTCTCAGTGACCCACCCACGTGCCTCTGACCTTTTAGTGAATTCAACAATTTACAGGTGCCAGTATCTACATTTCTGAATCTAGCTTTCTTTTTCAGAATTACATAAGGCCACTCTGCCCACAGGGAGAAAACGCACACACACACGCACACACACACACACGCACACAGCCCTCATCTAATGAATGTTAGTTATCAGTGCATAAATATCCCCAGTTCCCTCATCCCTTGGGTGGTAAACTGAGTGTATCACACTAGCTCACAATAACCCTGTGGGAGTAAGTCCCAAATATTCAAGGTTTTCTTACTTAAAAAAATGCATCTTTATTGGCTGCCTTTCCTTCCTAGTATCCTCACACTTCCCAAATAAGCTGCTTGCTTTTAAGCTTAAAGCTTTGACCCAGAGTCTGTTTAGGGGAAACCAACAATAAGACATACATAAAAGTTTAGACAATAACATAGATATACTGGGCATTTGGAGAGCTCAGGGGAGATATTGAACCCAGGCTGGGAATTAGTGGGGTGTGGGAAAGTGTTTGGAGTCAAGGACAGCCCATGGAAGTAAGTGACTCCTGAATCAGAAATTAAAGAATGTTTAGCATTCTGCAGACCCTTGGATGAGAACATGGTATCAGAAGTATACAAATACAGCCCCAATCATAGGACCTGGAAGGACAGATACTCAAGAAGGTAACTGCAGGTGGTCAAATGGGCCACATGCTATGTGTCGTGGGGGCAGAAAAAACAACTTTTCAGGGGAGTCCCACTGGCATGGTCTATTTGACCTCTTCCTCCCTCTGCATGCACACTCTTCCCCAAGCTCTGTTCATCATTCTTCTACCACTTTTCCTCCTTCCCCTTGAGTTCCTCTCTCTCTGCAAATCGTCACATGTTGGTTCTTCTGAGGGTTCTTCCCCAGACCTTCTCATGTTAGTCATGGATTCTGACCAGTTGATTTTGTCTCCCACCACTGCTTCAATTATCATTTATATGCCAAATACTACTCAGCTACATCTTCATCCCTATGCTATTCTTTATCCTCCAAGCACATATATCCAACAGTACATCTCTCTAAGAATCTTCACCTAGCATTGTGTTTTACATCATAGCAAGTGCTTGAAGTAAATGGTTATTGGAAGGAGGTGGACTTCACTATGCACCTGGCACACAGCTTTTTTCAAACCCAGAACTTTTCTATGGATGGTTGAACATATTTTTCCTTCTTTGTGGAAAATC
Organism: Lynx canadensis; assembly: GCF_007474595.2. Taxonomy (NCBI): domain Eukaryota; kingdom Metazoa; phylum Chordata; class Mammalia; order Carnivora; family Felidae; genus Lynx; species Lynx canadensis. The sequence continues at coordinate 109,278,668 of NC_044310.1, forward strand.
CTTCATGTTATGCCTCAAGGTGACTGGGTTACATTATTTCAGGGGACACCATTCATAGACTGTCATGTGCTTTCATTATCATCTAAAATCCACTTCCCCATAAAGTCTTGTCCCAAGCTTTCAACATAAATCAGGTCTCCTTCTTATCCTATTCATACCTTCTTATCAATAAAAACCATCATGCTTTATAATTAGACATTTATTTTTATGACTATATGGTACCATATCTACCTTATTCACTATTCTATACAGACCACTTACCCAGTGTCTATCATATAGTATAAACTCAATAAACATTTATTAAATGAATAAGTAGAATTGAATTCAACCTTCAAATCACTCAATTTTTGCTCTGCACCAAGAGAAGGGCAGAGGTGAACACCAAAACTCCACACAGCACTTGTCCCCAGGAGACTCACAATCAGGTGCAATATGGAGAAATCCAGCAATACAAATATGCAAAAGATAGAGATAAAAAAATGAAGGAATAAGAGAGTGGAGTGAAGAGTAGGTGTAGGTGTGGTGTCAGAGAATTAGGAGAGGGGAAAATCAGTGAAGGGACCTAAACCAGCCTTACTCCCTGCACTGCCTTAGGAGGCTCAGGCAGCCCACACCTTTACTCAGTACATAAAATACACTAAATAAAGTTGAGTTCTAAGATGTTACAACATTAATGATGACATAAAGGTTTTATGGGCAACATGGGCTGTGACCAAAATCTCTCTACAGCAAAATCAATAGAAGCAGAATTATCACGGTGAGGGCAAGCATCTAATCATTTCCAGTGGGACATTTCTGGCTATTTATAACCTCCAAAGAAGAAAACTCACTTGAAAGTGTGAGTGAGAAATCCCCATTTTCTTTTGGAGGTGATTTTTGCAATTTATAATGGCAGAACCCAATGACAGAGTCATAAGAATCCTTTGATGGTTGTATATAAAACAATGGGAGTTTATATATTAAGTCCCTTATTATCTGTCTATAGGATGGAAGGTTAATGTTATTTCTGAAGGTTTTTGGTATGTTGGGGCAAAATCACAAACTGACTCCAATAAAAGACAACACCTTGAACAAATACATATGTAAAATGGTGTTAGCTTTTACAGCATAACATACCACCTCAAAACAGTAATTTAAAACAACAAGCATTGTTATTCATGATTTTGTGGTCAGCTTTGTGGTTACTCATGATCTTCTGGTCTAAGCTGTCTGGGCTAGAGCTAAATGATCTAGGATGGCTTCTCTCATGTGTATGTCATTTAAAGCAGTGGCAACAGCTCCTCCATGTGTCTTCATCATTCATTAGGCTAGCCCAAGCTCATATGGTACTTCACACATTTTCCCAACAGTATCAAGATAAATCAAGGCCCTGTGAGGACACTTTCCAGATTTCTGTTTGTGACCCATTTAGTATTGACCCTTCAACAAAGCAAGTTATATGGCTCAGCCCAGAGTCATTAGGAGAGACACTGTGCCAGGGTGTCATAGGAAATAAGGGAAACTGCTGTGATAATTTTTGGAAACAAATTACTGCAGAGACAAATTAAGAATGTGTACAGTGAACATTGCTATGATAGAACAGTAGGGGCTACCATTTGGTCTTATACAAATTTTTTATCCAGAGATCCTCTGGTACTTGGAGTCCTACATACAGAAACAAAACTCTTCACTTTGCACAAGTTACCAACACAGACCTTGTGTTCAATAACTTTGTTGGCTAACAGCAGCTGATACTTCCAAGAATTCAATACATAACACTATTTTTATCGACACCCAGATTCAGAACCAACTGGAAGATAGTCATAGAAGGAAGAGTAGAATGTGGTTGAGGTTTTCTGGCCAAGTGTGCTTAACTAGCATACCCATTGCCCTGTGCCTCTCCGGGGCGGGGGGGTGGCTGCCTCTGTAGAATCCATGGTGTGGAGGAGCAGAGAATAAGATTTCTATAGGAAGACCCAAAGAGAGAAAAAAAAAGAGGATTACATCAAGCATATTCAGCTGCTTCTCTCAAACTTGTAATCATAGAATCCTCCTCCACCCAGTAGGTGCTGTTTCCATATCATACCCCAACCTCACCACTACCAATTGTCATATTTTTACCTTTTTAGCCTAGTGGGCATAACTGTTAATCTTACCATCAGCCATCATGTGGCTTCTAGGCAGCACTGATCCTAATATATAAGAACATTTTTCTTTTGCAGACACAATCAGACAGTTGTAAACTTTGTCCCCAGAAGACTTGAAAATAGAATTTGACGTCAAGACCACTCTATACCCAAGGTTGAAATGAATTTGATTTTCCATTTCTCATTCCAAATTATGTCCAGCCACACAGCCCAATACAGTTAATCAAAGTTTTACAATGATATTAAAAACCTAGAGATATTTCCATCATAAAATGTCAACAACATATTGATAGATGTCCCAAATTTGAATATAAAATCCCTCCCATTATGAAGTTCCAAGCAGAAACTAAAGTTCAAATAAAGTATAAAAAAATCAATCTCCAAAATTCAATTTTGTTCTCAAATTAATGTGAAGAGAATATTTTAATTATCAATTTTTCATATGTAATTATAGATTTGCATGCAGTTGTAACCAATAATATAGAGAGATTCAGCCTATCCTTTGCAGTTTCCCCAAGTGATGTAATCACTTACCAAACCATAACAATATCACAACCAGGATGTTAACATCAATGTAGTCAAGATACAGAGCATTTCCATCATCACAAGGATCATTCAGACTGTCCTTTTGAAGTAACATGTTACCCGCCTGTGTCCTACCCTCATTTCTTTTTAACCATTAGCAATTACTAATTTTTAATTTCTTTATTTTATTTATTTTATTATTTTTGAGAGACAGAGAGACAGAACACGAGTGTGGGAGGGGAAGAGAGAGAGAGGGAGACACAGAATCTGAAGCAGGCTCCAGGCTCTGAGCTGTCCCCACAGAGCCCAACGCAGGGCCCAAACTCACAGACCGTGAGATCATGACCTGAGCCAAAGTTGGACACTTAACTAACTGAGCCATCCAGGTTCCCCTTAACTTCTCCAATTTTAAAGGATATTATCCTAATGGAATTATATGGTATGTAATATTTTCAAATTTGGATATTTCACTCAGCATAATTTTCTGGAGATTGATCCAAGTTGATGCATGGATTAACATGGTGTAATTTACTGCTGCATAGTATTTCATGGTACAATGTACCACACTTTGTTTCATACAAATACAAATAAACATATATTTACAGCTTTTTATGTAAACATCAAGTGTTCATTTCTCTGGAATAAATGCCCTGGAGTGCAATCGCTGAGTCTTATGATAGTTGCACTTTTAGTATTTTAAGAAAATGACAAGCTGCTTTCCAGAGTTAGTTTTTGTCTCGTTTTACATTCATATCTCTTAAGGTTTTTCACAAAGCAAAAGCGTTTAATCTTGATGAAGTCATACTTACCACTTTTGCCCAGAATGTACATTTTATATCAAATCTAAGAACTCTTTAACTATCCCTAAGTCCTGAAAATTGTCCCCTGTGATTTTCCTGAAGTTTTATAGTTTTACATTTTATATTCATGCCCATGATCCATTTTGAGTCAATTTTTGTATAAGAAGTGATATTTGGATGGAGATTTATTTTTGTTTTTTTGACTATGAATGTCCAATTCCTCCAGCAGTATTTGTTGAAAAGGCTATCATTTCTCCATTGAATTGCTTCTTCACTTTTTGTCAAAAATCAGTTGGCTATATTTGTATAGCTATTTACTGGGTTCTCTATTCTGTTCCATATCTGTGTCTATCCTTCCTCAAGACCACACAGCTTTTACTGAAGCTATATAATTCATCTTGAAATTAAGTAGGTTGGTTACATTTTTCTCCCACAATCATTTTAACCTTTCAGGTTCCACTGATTCTCCATATGAATTTTTGAATAATTTTGTCAATAGCTGCAAAAACGTACTGGGATTTTGATAAGAACTGGGTTAAAATCTATATGTTAATTTGGGGAGAATTTTCATCTTTACTATATTGAGTCTTCTAGGTCATAAATTCCTTCTTAGATATTATTTTGATCTTCTTTGATTTATTTCATCAATGCTTTGTAGTTTTCAGCATACAAGCTATATACAGTGTTGTTAGATGTACAACTAAGTAATTCATTGCCTTGTTAGATTTACAGATTTAGATGGTTATGTTTTTAATTTTGGTGTTCATGTGCTCATTGCCAGTATATGGAAATACAATTTGATTTTTTTATGTTTATTTTTATTTCTATCATTTCACTGAACTCACTACCTCTAGGTATTTATTTGTAGACTCTTTGTAATATTCCATATAGACAATCATGTCATCTGAATATAAGGACAAATTTCTTTCTTTCCAATCTGTATGCCTTTTAATTCCTTTTCTTGCCTTATTGCACTGTCTAGAACAACCAGTGCCTATTTGAACAAGAGTTGTGTGACACTAGTGGGAGCAGACAATTTTGCCTTTTTCTCAGTCTTAGGGGGAAAGTATTCAACCTTTCACTATTGAGAATAATCTTAGCTGTGGAGCTTTTGTAGATGTTCTTACCAATTTGATGACGTTCCAATCTATCACTAGTTTATTGAAAAGTTTGTTTATTTTGTTTGTTTTAATCATGAATGGGTTCTGAATTTTGTCAAATTATTTTTTTGTATTGTTAATATGTCCATGTGATTTTTACTCTTTAGGTTGTTAATATGGTGAATTACATTGATTGATTTTCAAATATTGACCAGTTTTCTATCCTTGAAACAAACCCTACTTTGTCATGATAAATAATTCTTTTCACATATTGCTGAATTCTATTTTTTAATATTTCTTTTTTTTTTTAATTTTTTTTTGCAACGTTTATTTATTTTGGGGACAGAGACAGGGCATGAACGGGGGAGGGGCAGAGAGAGAGGGAGACACAGAATCGGAAACAGGCTCCAGGCTCTGAGCCATCAGCCCAGAGCCTGACGCGGGGCTCGAACTCCCGGACCGCGAGATCGTGACCTGGCTGAAGTCGGACGCTTAACTGACTGCGCCACCCAGGCGCCCCTCTTTTAATATTTCTTAAAGATATTTGCATTTATATTCATGAGAGGTAATAGTCTATAGTCTTGTTTTGTTTTTAAACAGTTCTTGTCTAATTTTACCATCAGGATAATTGCTAGCTTCATAAAATGAATTGAGTAATGTTTCTTTCTCTTCCATAGTCTGCAAGGAATGAGATAGAATGAGAATTAACACTTCTATAAATGTTCAGAAGACTTTCCCAGTGAAATTATCTGAGGTTGGAGATTTTTGAGTGGAGTTTTTTAGAGTAAGAATTAAATTTCTTATATTTTAAGGCTATTCACACTATCCATTTCATATAGAGTGAGTTGTAGTAGTTTGTGGGGTTTTTTTGAATTGTCTAATTTATACATTTATGTGTATATAGTTGTTTGCAGCATTTCTTTATTATCCTTTTGACATCTGAAAGAACTGTGGCAATATTTTCTGTTTCATTCAGTTTCATGCATTTCAAATTTGTATCTTCTCACTTTTTTTTATTATTCAGTCTTAGAATATATTTTTTATTTTGAAAAATCCTTCCAAGGAATAAGTTCTTTGTTTCATTATTTTATTATTTTTATTTTCAATTTTATTGATTTTGCCCTTTTTATTGTTTCCTTCTTTCTGCTTGCTTTGGATGCATTTTGTTCTTTTTCTAAGTTCTTGATATTGGAGAAAATATTATTGGTTTGTGATGTTTCCTATTTTTAATATATGAATTTAACACTAAAAATTTCCCTTTCAGCATTGTTTTAGCTGTGTCTGGCAAATTTTTACATGTATTTTCATTTTCTTTCAGGTTAGTGTATTTTTTAAAAATTCCCTATGAGACTTGGATTATTTACAAGTGTGTTGTTACTTTCTACATGTTTGGAAATTATCCTGTTATTTCTGTTACTGATTTTCAGTGGTCTGATAACAATTTGTATAATTTCAGTTTTTAAAAAAAATTGTTGAAGTTTGTTTTGTGGCCCCAGACATTGTCTATTTTAGTATATGTCTATTTGCAATGGAAAAAAATGTTCTTCCACTCTATAAATGTTTAGAGTTCTTCCACTCTATAAATTTTCTTGGTTGGTAATGTTGTATTTTTCTATATCCTTGTTTTTCTGCTTGGTTGTTCTATCATTGACAAGAGAAAGATTTCAACACCTCTAACTATAATTGGAAATTTTTTTATGTCTCCTTTTAGTTCTATTGGTCTTTACATTACATATTTTGCAGCTCTGTGGCTTAGTTGGTATACATGTAGGATCACTATATCATCTTGGCAGAATGATCATTTTATCATTATATAACGTACCTCTCTATTTCTGGTAAATTTCCTTGCTCTGAAGTGTAATTTTTCTGATACTAACATAGCCATTCACGTTTTCCTTTGATTAATACTTTAATGACATATATTTTTCTCATCTTTTTACTTTCAACATGCCTGCCATATTTGAAGTGAGTTTCTTGCAAACAGGGTATAGGTGGGTCATGTTTTACCACCCACTCTTCTTATCTCTTTCTTTCAACTGGTGTATTTAGACCATTAACATTTAATGTAGTTATTAATACATTAGGACATATGTCTGTGCTCATTGAGATTTCTTCAAATCTTCAATATCTGAGGTAAAAAAAAAAGCCCAGTAAACTCTCTACCATGTTGTTCCTCAGGCCTGAGATGTCTAGTCAGTCTACTTTTTTCTTCACTTTCCACAGTCTATGTTTATTTTCTGTAGGGCATCCAGGATTTTTAGTTTTATTTGGAAATAAGAATTTGAGAAAACATGTATTTTGCAACGTCCCAGAAACAAAATGTCCAAGATTTTATTTCAACATTCTACTTACAACTCTTAGGTTTATGTCTCATTGTTTGTGTTTTTTGTTTATTTTTATTTTTTCTCATGTTGAGAATTCTTTAACAGTTGGAGAACATCAATATTCCTACAGCAGCTGAAGCATGGACTGTCTTCAACCAAGAAAGGTTCTGTTCCTTCAGCAAGCCCAAAGTTTAATTGGTCTAGCCCAAGATCTTTGGCCTTATTTTTATAATAAGTACAAACAGTTAACAGAGCATATGCATGTATAAAATATTGGCTCCACAATCACAAAATAAGAGGGAAAATAACTATTCCTCAGCTGTTATAATGTTAACCTGGATAATATGTGTTTCTTAGAAAAAATGCCAGATCCCAAACAATAGGTGTCTGAAGACCTAAAGGAGTTTGAACAAAGGAAGATGGTAAATCTCTTTTGTTCTCACCTCTCCTTAGCCCTCAGTGCTGATAGCTAGAATGTATGACCTGTGTGCCCAAACACAATTTGGATGAGTATGGAATACAATAAGCATAAATTTAATTTAAAAATATGATATAATTCAATCAGAAGGATGGGGTCCCATGAGGAGGAAGAAGCAGGGAATAGAGGTGGTGAGAGAAGAGAGTGTCAAATCCTAACCTCATGTGAAGTGTACTAACAAGTGATGCAAAATGATAAGTACAGAAACAATCATATTGGTGTTGTATTTAGAAATATGACAGTAAATTCAAGAAGAAAGCCAAAAATATGCTGTTTTATTATGATCTTTCTTAATGTTATTTCATCTTCTAGCCACAGGCATGCATTATAAACCTAAATATAAAACTTAGTAGATTGATCATGTGGCTTCCCCTCTGCTGATATCAAGTAAGGATTGCCCATAACACCTTGCTACCTACCTCTTTTTTCTCCATGCTAACATTTCTTGTACCATATCATGACCACAGTGACTGACAGGCCAGAACACAGGTCAAGACTGGACAGATTTTTCTGGTCTGCCTATTCTTATCTTGGCTTTGAACCAATGTTCAAGTTAAATCAAGTCAAATCAAATCAGCAAATGTTCATTGTGCACCCCCTGTGAAGTGTACAAAGGAGTATAAACACATGCCTGATGCACAAGGGGCTACAGCTACAACTGAACATTAGGAAGCAAGGATACAAGAGTCTCCAAAATGCACATTGGTCACAAGAATTGCCAGCTGTAGAGCTAGAAGGGGAATTGGGGACTATCTGGGGCTCCTTCCTCATTTGACAAAGTAGGAAACTGAGGCCCAAGCAGGATCAGGTGAGCTGCAGAGAAGTGAAACCCAAAGCTTTCAGATAGTTCAGAAGTAATAGCCAGCACCCAGGGCTGTGATGGTTCCAGAACATTCCTGGAAGGAGAGAACCTGAGTGGGGTCTTTAAAAATGAGTAGGAGAAGAAAAGAATTTGAGAAGAGGGGAAGTTGACCCTTGCAAACAGAAAAGTTTTGTTCCTATGAGGAATCTATCTGCTGGGAATGCCTCACCACCAACTATGCAGAGGGCAGGAGTTGGAGCTGAACTTGATGACCTACTTGGGTTCCAGAGTTGAGTGAGAAAACTCTTTCCCTGGCTTACAGCTGCTCAGAAGTTCAGGGGCGGCTCTGTTCAAGCCAAAGCCCTATTTGCACAAGTACTCTGGTTTATATCTTGCAAATCTCTGACACCATCACCACCTGGTCAAAGCCACCTTCATTTATTTCTGGGCTGCTGCAACTGTCTTTAAACTGGTTTCTTTGCATTCTCCCTGACGCTTTGCAATCAGTTCTTCAGAACGTGGCTAGAGTGACGTTTGAAATAAGCAAACAAACATATGTGATAATACCTATGCTAAGCTGTAAACCCTTTAATGGATAAATATTGATGAAAGAGAAAGAAGAAAGAAAGAAGAAAGAAAGAAAGAAAGAAAGAAAGAAAGAAAGGAAGGAAGGAAGGAAGGAAGGAAGGAAGGAAGGAAGGAAGGAAGGAAGGAAGGAACAGGAAGAAAAATGCAGACAAAACAACCTCCTGAACATGGTGCCCAGGTTCTGTCTGATCTGTCACCTCTTCCTCTATGTCTTTAGCCTCTTAGGCACCATTCTTGTTTCTGCTCTACTTATATACTATCTTTAGGTCTTTCCTAATCAGCATATTCCTTCCTGCCATAGGGCCTTTGAACATACTACTTTCTCCATGTGGAATGGCTAGTTCTTCTCTTCATTCAACTAAGTCAGATATTAGCTGCAGCTGCAGAGCATGTTCTTTACAAAGCTTTTCTTGACCCCTTGACAAGGCCAAACACCTGGGCCTTTGTTTTCAATTTTACACTCAAATATATTCTTTAACATTCTAAAGGGCTGCATTCTAAAAAAACAAAAACTATTTTTTGCATGATAATTGCATAATTTTCAGTTCACTATCAGTTACTTAACAGAGATAAGTTAATATTTTATCAATGAATGAATGAATAAATAATCTGAAACAAACTTGTTTTTAATTAATGATCAAGCCATTACTGAGAATGTTGCCTCTGTGCCCAGTCCATTGCTAAACAGTGTGCAAAGAAGACAAGATTTTCTTCTAAAACTCATTGCCAAAACAAGAATAAGTTGCATGTTTCTGCCTGTAAAACCCAGCACATACTCCTCAAAATAAAATGACTCCTCAGTCATGCTTCCCCCATACTGGAAAAGCACAGCTGTCAGTGGGGAAGGCAAACATTCTCTGAATTAACCCTAAATACTTTTATTTATCACCTTATCCCTTATGCTGCTAGAAGACGGATAGCCTGTGCTTCAGTAGCCTGTGGTGCTGACTCTTAATTGGGGGGGGGGGAGCAAGAAGGGCCTGTGAATTTCCGAGAAACTTGACACACAGAGGCCCCTGTAGTGCTCTTTCTGAAGCCCAGGTGGAAAACGGATAGAACCTGACAGGACAGGCTTTCTGAGTAGACAGAAAGTTCTTTCAGAGGCCACTCCTGCCAGGATGTCATAGACCTGAGGGTGCCAGCAGCTGGTGACCAAAGCTCTGCCTGGTAAGTATAGAGACCTTGTCAACTAACAGCAGAATGGCACAGCACAAGAGTATCATAAATGATGACTAAAGGTTAAGGGTTCAGATAACATGGATACATGGCACAAGGCACAATTTACCAACTGAACTGGGGTGTGTTTTTACCTGTCTGAATTTCAGCTTTGTCATATGTAAAATTGATATAAAATAGGGCTTTCATGGCTGTGAAATGAGAGTACCTGTATAAAATGCTTAGTTAAGCACCTTGCATAAAGCAACCTTCAATCAATATTGGAAAGTATTGGTGGAAGCCATGAGGTCCAGCACAGGCTGTATATCCTAATTTTGTGACCTCAATCAAGTTGCTGGGGAGGAAACCTGGAGCTATGGAAAGTAACAGCATCTCAGTGGCAGAGGTCGGAGGCAAGGTTGAGTTCAAATATGACTGGACAATCAATGATAAAGGCTACTGTTTGTGAAATCATGACTCCCTGAAACTTCCAGGCAGTTTGCATGTGGACTTTCTATTCTCTCTCAAGGTAGGCAAAATTCTTTGGGTAGAAAGCCCTCATACTGATAACTGCATTCATACTTGAAGGACCAACAGACAACAGCCAAGGTCCCTGAGTAGAGAAAGTCCTCAGGCAGTCAGAGATGGTTTAACTTACTTCATGTTGCCTCTCAAACACAGGGCCCTTCACATTGTCATGCCTCCTTTTGGGTCTCTGTTTCTTCAGCCAGTTTCCCCATGATCTATAAATCTCTTGTTTTCTGTAAACATTGCAAAAGAGGGAAGCAATGCATAAGTGTCTGTTCTTCTCCCTCCTGTCCAGGAATCATCTGTCCTAGTAGGACCTATTCTAGCTGCAAATGCACACAGCTAATTCCCCACCTGGCAGGAGCTGCTGGAAAGCATAAAAAGTGGGTCAGCTCATCAGAGTCATTTGTCCCAAGAGAATACACAACAAAGGGGAGAAAAATGTGTTAATTTGGCCAGAAAAAAAATGTTTTTTTCAATGCATTATGGTTGCAACAGGAGTTTGAATTAAACTACTTATGTATTCATTCATTCATTCATTCATTCAACATACACTTAGAAAGATCCAACCCTGTGCAGGACACTAGAAATACCAAACTTAAAAGGGAGGTCCATAATGCAGTACAAAGTTCACAGGGCTTAGGTACCAAACTGACTTAGATTTCAATTTAATTCTACCATTTATTTGCTGAATAACGTAGAATAAGCTGCTTAACATCTCTGAGCCTTATTTCGTCGTCAGTAAAATGGGAATGATAATAGCTACCATCCAAGTAATGTACAGTATAAATGTGTCAGATGTCTACACCATGCCTGGGAATGATAATAGCTACCATCCAGAGTATTGTACAGTATAAATGTGTCAAATGTCTACACCGTACCCAGGGTTCAATAAATGCAAACTGCTATTATTATTATCATTATCATCAGTATTAATGCTTCTATTCTAAACAAATAATAGATTGTGCTTAAGGAAAAAAAATATGTCAGAGCTGGCATTTGCTATTATAACCTATTATTTCACAAAATTCTCTTTTTAACATAAAAGGGGGAAAACAAAAGTAGGGAGACATTCACAAGACAGAAACTCAGGAGTTTCAGTGTCATGTATGCATGCATGGGTTATCCTTTCTCCTACAGCTGTCAGCAAACGTCACCAAGAACATACTACTATTTATTATTCAGCTTTGTGGGCCTAAGCAAAGAAAATTTAGTAGGTCTGTAGGGAATATCTCCATTCATTTAGCAGATGGCTGAAAAAGCAGTCAGGGTCAGAGTGCACCAAAAATTGAACATAAATCAGCAAAGTGAAACTGTCAATACAAAGGCAATTGTGCCCAGGGATGTGTAAATAGAATGACAGCTCATCTCCTCCACTGGGCTCTAAATTTGGCATACAAAAATGTGTTTAAAACAATGTCACTAATATACTAGTGAAGTGAGATCACCTTTGGGTGCTCATTATATACCAGGCATTATTCCAACATATTTATTCATTAAAAATAACCACTTCTAATCTATTGTACTATGTAGCACAATAGCCCTATGAGCATTATTATCCTCATTTTACAATTAAGGGCCCATAAGATCAGAAATATTGAGCAATCTTTCCAAAGTCATTCAGCTGGTGAAACCATTCTTTGATCACAGAACTTTCTGACACAACCAGGCTGTTTCCACTGACATAGCTGATTCTACATTGTGGACTCTTCTATGCACCATCATTCTGATTCATTGAGGGAATAGGGAAGAGGATATGTTTAGTGTTTTAACATACAACAAAGGTACTTGCTGATTTGAAAGAAAGAGGTGAGGAGAGGAGTTAAATTGGCAGAGGAGTAGGGGGAACCAATGCTTGTTTCATCCCTTGAGCACAGCTAGATAAATATCAGAATCATTCTGAACACCCAAGAAAATCAGTATGAATGCTGAGAGAACTAACTGCAGAACTCAAGTGAGAAAATAAACCACATCATGGAAGTTGGAAGATGCAGAGACATGATCTGGGGGAGAAAAGAATCACGGATACTACAGAGGGGAGGAAGCCTCGATCTTGGAGAGAGGAGAGAGAGAAAATGGTGCACAGGGGATTGCACAAAAGAAATATTTCCCCAAAACCATTGATTGGAGTGGATGATTATCACAAGTTTTTACAAACAGCAGAGCCCAAAGTCTGAAGTTTTAGAAGTTTGTACCATTGCTGGGTAGAGGCTGGCAGGCACAGCAGTGCTCCTGTGGGGAAGGAAGACCAAAGCCCAGGATTGCACACAGTGGTTTGAAGATCCCCTGGGTGGCACAGTCAGAGACAGTTCCCCTTCTTGGAGTGCACTGGGGACAGATGATATGGCCTCTTTGGGGACAAAAGAGCTGGTGAGCACCAATGTGCTTCCCGGTTCGTTAGCATAGAAACAGAGACACTGGCTGAAGGCAGAAAATCATGGTGTTTACTTTTTTGCTGCACTTTACCATAAGCTCTGAACTGCTGCACAGCCATGTGACTGCTTTTCTGATACAAACCAGCACCAACCAGTGTGGCAAGGCTCTCCTCCAGAGGATCATCATAGGTCTGTGCCACACAGGGTCCCTAAAATTTGGAATTTTGAAACCAAGCTGCATGCCTGAGATAAAACACAGGAGTACTGTGCCGCCTGGCAGGCAGACAGCTCAGACACAGGTACAGTGAAGGCAGGAATCTGATGGAAGCTGGAGACACAAGATGGGAGATTGTTTACTCTTCTCTGAAGGTTTCCTGGAGAATGGTGGGCATGAACTCCCAGCTCTGGGGACAAGAAACCGGGCAACACCGTTTTCCCCTAGCCCATCACTGACTGACTTCAGTGAGCAGCACAGCGCCCCCAGTGGAGGCTGGACCTACTTACACCAAGTCCTGACTCTGTGCCTATAGGTATGCCTTCAATAAGGCAAGCACCTAAGAACCAGTGTAGCAGTTCCCTCCCTCAGAAGACCAGCACAAACCCCGTGTAGTTACAAAGTCTAATGATCAGAGGGCTACAAAGCTTCAGCTCTAGGAAAAAAAAAAATAGGATTTAGCTTTTTTAACCAGTTGACCAAAATCACCGAATTAAAACTTGTCACACAGTGGACAAGGTCCAAGCATTCCCCACTGCAGGCAAGAATAAGCTCTGCAGAGGACTGACATGAGGGAAAGAGCAGCCAAAACACAATAGCTGAGTGCACATTCTGAGACATTTCCTGAAGTACCAGGCCCAAGACTATATAGGACCACCTCTTAATATAGCCATTACTCTCAGGAGCAGAAATATAACAGGCTTTCCTAACACACAACACACACACACACACACACACACACACACAGTGACCTAGATGAAATGACAGGATGAAGGAATTCACTTCAAAGGACAGAACAAGAAGAGGTCATGGCCAGGGATTGAATCAAAATAGATATAAGTAAGATGCCTAAACCAGAATTTAAAACAGAAATCATAAGGATACTATCTGGCCTTGAGAAAAGCACAGAAGATACTAGAGAATCCCTTACTGCAGAGATAAAAGAACTAAAAACTAGTCAGAAAAAATTAAAAATGCTATAGGCAAGATGCAAACCCAAGTGGATGAAATGACAACAAGGATGTATGAAGCAGAGGAACAAATCAGTTATAGAGAAGGTAACATCTTAGAGGGGTGCCTGAGTGGCTCAGTCGGTTAAGTGCCTGACTTTTGGTTTGGTCCAGGTCATGATCTCATGGCTTTGTGGATGTGAACCACAGAGCAGAGCCTGCTTGGGATTCTCTCTCTCTCCTTTCTCTCTGCCCCTCACCCACTCATGTGGTCTTTGTCTCTTTCAAAATAGATAAATAAACAAAAATAAATTTTAAAAAAAGATAAAATCATGGAAAATAATGATGAAAAGAAGAGGGAAAGAAAAGTATCAGACCACAAATGTAGACTTAGAGAACTCAACAACTCCATAAAGCATGATAACATTCATATCATAGCAGTCCCAAAAAAAGAGACGGGAAAAAAGAGGGGAGAAGGTATATTAGAGGAAATTATAGCTGAAAACTTCCCTAATCTAGGGAAGAAAACAGTCATCCAAATCCAAAAGGCACAGAAACTCCCATCAAATTCAACAAAATTGACCATTGTCAAGACATACTACAGAAAAAATATGCAAAATACAGATATAAGGAAAGAATCCCAAAAGCAGCAAGGAAAAAGAAATCCTTAATCTACAAGGGAAGACAAATCAAGTTAGCATCAGATCTATCTACAGGAATCTGGCAGGCCAGAAGAGAGTGGCATGATATATTCAACATGCTGATGGGGCTAAATATGCAGGCAAGAATACTTTATTGAACAAATCTGTCATTCAGAATAGATGGAGACATAAAGAATTTCCCAAACAACTAAAGGAGTTCATGACCACTAAACCAGCCCTGCAAGAAATATTAAAGAAGACCCATTGATTGGGAAATAAAGAGCAAAAGTAACAATGACTAGAAAGGAACAGAGAAAATCTCCAGAAACAGCAACTTACAGGTAAACAAAACAAAAAATGGCAATAAATTCTTATCTATCAATAATTACTATGAATGTAAATGGACTAAGTGATCCAAACATACAGGGTGTCAGAATGGATTAAAAAAAAAAGCAAGACCTATCTATATGCTGCTTACCGAGATTCATTTTATTTTATTTATTAATTTTTAATTTTTATTTATTTTTGAGACAGAGAAAGACAGAGCATGAACGGGGGAGGGTCAGAGAGAGGGAGACACAGAATCCGAAGCAGGCTTCAGGCTCTGAGCTGTCAATACAGAGCCTGATGCAGGGCTCAAACTCACGGACTGTGAGATCATGACCTGAGCCGAAGTTGGACGCTTAACCAACTGAACTACCCAGGCGCCTCACCAGAGATTCATTTTAGACCCAAAGACAACACCAGATTGAAAGTGAGGGAATCGAGAACAATCAATCATTCTAACAGACATTAAAAAAAAAACTGAGGTAGCCATACTTATATCAGACAAACTAGACTTTAAAACAAAGATTGTAACAAGAGATGAAGAAGAGAATTATATCATAATTAAGGGGTCTATCCAGCAAGGAAATGTAACAATTGTAATTGTAGATATTTATGGCCCCATTTGGTAACAACCAAATATACAAATCAATTAGTAAAGAAACACACTGATAATAATACAATAGTAGTAGGGGACTTTAACACCCACTTACAGCAAGGGACAGATCATCTAAGTAGAAAATCAACAAGGAAACAATGGCTTTGGATAATACACTGGACCAGATGACTTAATAGATATATTTAGAACATTTCATCCTAAGGCAGTGGAATACACATTATTTTTGAGTGCACGTGGAACATTCTCCAGAATAGATGACATACGGGGTCACAAATCAGGCCTCAACAAGTACAAAAAGATTGACATCATACCATGCATATTTTCAAACCACAACGCTATGAAATTTGAATCAACCACAAGAAAAATTTGGAAAGACCACAAATAAATGGAGGATAAAGAACAGTATAAAACCCTTGGGCTACATCAAAGGCAGTCATAAGAGGGAAGTATATATCAATACAGGTCTACCTACCTCAAGAAGCAAGAAAAGTCTCAAATACACATCCTACCCTTACATGTAAAGGAGCTAGAAAAAGAACAGCAAATAAAGCCTAAAACCAGCTGAAGAAGGGAAATAATAAAGATTAGAGCAAAATTAAATAATATGGAAAAAACAAACAAAAAACAGTAGAACAGATCAAAGTAAGATCTGGTTCTTTGAAAGAACTAATAAAATTGACAACCCCCTAGCCAGACTTATCAAAAAGAAAAAGAGAAGGGACCAAAATAAATAAACTCATGAATGAAAGAGGGGAGATCACAACCAAAACCACAGAAATACACACTATTATAAGAGAATATTTTGAAAAATTATGTGCCAACAAACTGGGCAATGTGAAAGAAATGGACAAATTCCTAGAAACTCAGAAACCACTAAAACTGAAGCAGACAAATATAAAATTTGAACATCCCCAACATCACTAAATAAATCGAATCAATAATCAAAACTCTCCAGGGGCGCCTGGGTGGCTCAGTCGGTTGGGCGTCCAACTTTAGCTCAGGTCATTATCTCACAGTTTGTGAGTTCGAGCCCCACATCTGACTCGGTGCTGACAGCTCCGAGTCTGCAGCCTACTTTGGATTCTGTGCCTCCTTCTCTCTGCCACTCTCCCACTTGTACTGTCTCTCTCTGTCTCTAAAAATAAATAAATGTAAGAAAAAATTCTCCAAACAACCAAAAGTCCAGGGCCAGGTAGCTTCCCAGGAATATTCTACCAGATTTAAAAATATATATATATTTAAATTCAAGTTAGTTAATTACAGTGTAGTATTGCTTTCAGGATTCATCACTTACACATAACATGCAGTGCTCATCACAAGTGACCTCCTTAATGCTCATCAACCATTTAGCTCATCCCCTCCCCAACAACCTCTCCTCCAGCAGTGCTCAGTTTGTTCTCTGTATTTAAGAGTCTTTTATGTTTTGTCTCCCTCTCTGTTTTTATTGTATTTTACGTTCCTTTCCCTATGTTCATATGTTGTGTTTCTTAGATTCCACATAAGAGTGAAATCATATATTTGTTTTTCTCTGACTGACTTATTTCACTTAGCATAATACACTCCAGTTTCATCCACGTTGTTGCAAAGATTTCATTCTTTTTCATCGCTGAATAGTATTCAATTGTGTATATACCACATCTTTCGTATCCATTTCATCAGTCTATGGACATTTGGGCTTTTTCCATATTTTTGTTATTGTTGATAGTGCTGCTATAAACATTGGGGTGCATGTGGCCATTCAAATCAGCATTTTTGTATCCTTTGGATAAATACCTAAAGTGCAATTGCTGGATCATAAGGTAGTTCTATTTTTAATTTTTGAGGAACCTCCATATTGTTTTCCAGAGTGTACCAGTTTGCATTCACACCAACAGTACAAAAGTGTTCTCCTTTCTCTGTATCCTTGTCAACAGCTGTTGTTTCCTGACTTGTTAATTTTAACCATTTTGACAGGTGTGAGGTGGTATATCATTGTGGTTTTGGTTTATATTTTCCTAATGATGAGTGATGTTGAGCATCTTTTCATGTGTTTGTTAGACATCTGGATGTCTTCTCTGGAAAATTTATATTCATGTCTTCTGCCCATTTTTTCAATGGGTGATTTGTTTTTTGGGTGTTGTGTTTGATAAGTTCTTTATGGCTTTAGGATATTAACTTTTTATTAGATATATCATTTTCAAGTGTACTCTCCCATTTTTTAGGGTGCCTTTTATCTTTGTTGATTGTTTCCTTCGTTGTGAAGATCATGTTTGCTTTTGTTTCCCTTGCCTCCTGAGACATGTCTAGTAACAAGTTACTGTGGCTGAGGTCAAAGAAGTTGTTGCCTGTTTTCTCCTCTAGGATTTTGATTGTTTCCTGTATCACATCCATTCCTGTCTTTCATCCATTTTGAATTTATTTTTCTGTATGGTGTGAGAAAGTGGTCCAGTTTCATTCCTCTGTATGTTTCCATCCAGTTTCCCCAACACCATTTGTTGCTGAGACTGTCTTTTTTTTTTTCTGTTGGACATTCTTTCCTGCTTTGTCAAAGATTAGTTGAACATATAGTTTCTGGGTTTTCTATTCTGTGTCATAGATCTATGTGTCTGTTTTTGTGCCAGTACCACACTGTCATGATGAGTACATTTTTGTAATATAGTTCGAAGTCCAGATTTGTGATGCTTCCTGGCTTGGTTTTATTTTTCAAGATTGTTTAGGTTATTTTGAGTCTTTTGTGGTTCCACACAAATTTGGGGATTGTTTGTTCTAGTTCTATGAAAAATGGGTGGTATGTTGATAGGGATTGCATTGAATGAGTAGATTGCTTTGTGTAGTATAGACAGTTTAACAATATTTGTTCTTCTGATCCATTAGCATGGAATATTTTTCCATTTTTTACATCTTCTTGAATTTCTGTCATGAGCTTTCTATAGTTTTTCGTGTATAGATATTTTACCTCTTTAATTAGGTTTATTGCTAGGGTATCTTATTTGTTTGGTGCAAATGTAAATGGAATCAATTCCTTGATTTCTCTTTCTGCTGCTTCATTATTGGTGTATAGAAATGAAACAAATTTCTGTACATTGATTTCATTTCCTGAAACTTTGCTGAATTCATGTATAAGTACCAGCAGTTTTTGTTGGAGTCTTCTCAGTTTTCCATGTAGAGTACCATGTAATCTGCAAAGAATAAAAGTTTGAATTCTTCTTGCCAATATTTATATCTTTTGTTTATTTTTGTTGTCTGATTGCTGAGGTAGGACTTCCAGTACTATGTTGAACAACAGTGGTAGATTGGACATCCCTGTCATGTTCCTGACGTTAGGGGAAAAGCTCTCAGTTTTTCCCCATTGAGGATGATATTAGCCGTGGGTCTTTTTTGTCTATGGCCTTTATGATGTTGAGGTATGTTCCTTCTATCCCTACTTTCTGAGGGTTATTATAAAGAAAGCATGCTGTATTTTGTCAAATGTTTTTTTCTGCATCTATTGAGAGGATCATATGGTTCTTATCCTTTCTTTTATTAATGTGGTATACCACATTTATTGATTTCTGAATATTGAACCACCCTTGTAACCCAAGAATACATCCCACTTGATCGTGGTGAATGATTATTTTAAAATACCACTGGATTTGATTTGCTAGCATCTTGAGATTTTTTGCATGCAGTTTCATCAGGGATATTGCCCTATAATTCCCCTTTTCAGTGAGTCCTCTGCCTTCTTTGGGAATCAGGGTAATGCTGGCTTCATAGAATGAGTTTGAAAACCTTCCTTCCATTTCTATTTTTTTGGAACTGTTTGAGAAGAATAGATATTAACTCATTTTAAAGTCTGGTAGAATTTCCTTGGGAAGCCATCTGGCCGAGGACTCTTGCTTCTTGGGAGAATTTTGATAAATGATTCAATTTCTTTTCTGGTTATAGGCCTGATCAAATTTTCTATTTCTTTCTGTTTCAGTTTTGGTAGTGCATGAGTTTCTAGGAATTTGTCCATTTCTTCCAGACGGCCCAGTTTGTTGGCATATAATTTTTCAAGTATTCTCTCATAATTGTTTGTATTCCTATGGTGTCAGATGTGACCTCTCTTCTTTCATTCATTTTAGCTATTTGGGTCCTCTCCCCTTTCTTTTGATAAGCCCCACTAGGGGGTTATCAATTTTGTTTATTCTTTCTCTTTTTTTTTTAATGTTTATTCATCTTTGAGAGACACAAAGAGACAGAGCATGAGCAGGGAAAGGGCAGAGAGAGGGAGACACAGAATTCGAAGCAGGCTCCAGGCTCCAAGCTGTCAGCACAGAGCCCTACATGGGGCTCGAACTCAGGAACTGCGAGATCATGACCTGAGGAGAAGTCGGGCGCTCAACTGACTAAGACACCCAGGCGCCCCTTGTTTATTCTTTCAAAGAACCAGCATTTCGTTTCATTGAACTGTTCTATTGGTTTTTGTTTGTTTGTTTCTATATTGTTTTTTAAATTTTATTTATTTTTTTAATTTTATTTTTTATTTTTTAAAATTTACATCCAAATTAGCATATAGTGAAACAACGATTTCTATATTGTTTATTCTGCTGTAATCTTTATTATTTCCCTTCTTCTGCTGGCTTTGTTTTATGCTCTTCTTCTAGCTCCTTTAATTTTTTTTTTCAACGTTTATTTATTTTTGGGACAGAGAGAGACAGAGCATGAACGGGGGAGGGGCAGAGAGAGAGGGAGACACAGAATCGGAAACAGGCTCCAGGCTCTGAGCCATCAGCCCAGAGCCTGATGCGGGGCTCGAACTCACGGACCGCGAGATCGTGACCTAGCTGAAGTCGGACGCTTAACCGACTGCGCCACCCAGGCGCCCTCTTCTAGCTCCTTTAGATGTGAGATTAGGATGTGTGTATGGGACATTTCTTGCTTCTTGAGATAGACTTAAATTGCAATGTACTTTCCTATTAGTTTTGCCTTTGCTGTATCCCAAAGGGTTTGGACTGTTGTCGATTGTTTGTTTGTTTGTTTGTTTGTTTGTTTTTAATTTGCTTCCATGTATTTTTACATTTTTTTAAGTTTATTTTTTAATTTATCCATTTAAATTCAAGTTATTTAAAATACCTTGTAGTATTGGTTTCAGTAGTAGAACACAGTGATTCTCCTGGTTAACGATTCATTATTCAGTATGATATTCTTTATCCTCCATGTATTTGAGGGCTTTCCAATTTTTTTTTGTGGTTGATTTCAAGTTTCATTGCATTGTGATCTGAAAATATATATGGTATGATCTCAATCTTTTTGTACCTATTGAGGGCTAATTTGTGACTCAGTATGTGACCTCTTCTGGAAAACATGTGCACTCAAGAAGAATGTGTATTCTTCTGCTTTAGGATGAAAAGTTCTGACTTCATATGTTAAGCCCTCTGGCCCAGTGTGTTAATCAAAGCTATTGTGTCCTTGTTGATTTTCTTCTTAGATGATCTGTCCATTGCTCTAAGTGAGGCATTAAAATCTACTATTATGGTATTACTATCAATGAGTTTCTTTATGTTTGCTATTAATTGATTTATATGTTTGGGTGTTTTCATATTGGGGGCATAAATATTTACAATTATTAGTTCTTGATGGGTAGACCCCTTTCAATCTAATGCCCTTCTACATGTCTTGTTACAGTCTTTGTTTTATAATTTATTTGTCTTATATAAGTATGGCTACTCTGGCTTTTTGTGATGTCCATTAGCATGATAGATTGTTCCCCATCCCCTCACTTTCTTTTATTTTTAATTTTTTTAACATTTATTCATTTTTGAGAATGAGAGAGACATAGCATGAGCAGGGGAGGGGTAGAGAAGGAGGAAGATACAGAATCCAAAGTAGGCTCCAGTCTCTGAGCTGTCAACACAGAGTCTGACACGGGGCTCAAACTCACAGACTGTGAGATCATGACCTGAGCTGAAGTCAGATGCTCAACTGACTGAGCCAACCAGGTGCCCCTCCATCCCCTAACTTTCAATCTGTGGGTGTCTTTAGGTCTGAAATGAGTCTCTTGTAGGCAGCATTTAAATGGGTCTTGTTTTTTTAATCCATTCTGATACTGTATGGTTTTTGATTGGAGCTTATAGTCCATTTACATTTATAGTGATTATTGAAAGACATGAATTTAGTGTCATTGTGTTACCTTTAGAGTTGCTGTTTCTGATGATATTCTCTGTTCCTTTGTAATCTTTGTTGCTTCGTTTTTTTGGGTTTTTTTTTCCCTTCACTCAGAGGTCTCCATTAAAATTTCTTGCAGGGCTGATTTAGTGGTCATGAACTCCTTTAGTTTTTGTTTCTCTGGGGAACTCTTTATCTCCTTTCTATTCTGAAGGACAGCCTTGATGGGTAAAGAATTCATGGCTGCATATTTTTTCCATTCAGCACATTGAATATTTCCTGCCACTTCGTTCTGCTCTGCCAACTTTCAGTGGAGAGGTCTGCTGCTAACTTTATGTGTCAACCCTTGTAGGTTAAGGACCTTTTGTCTCTAACTGCTTTCAGAATTCTCTCTTTATCTTTGTATTTTGAAATTTTCACTATGATATGCCAAAGTGTTCACTTGTTTTTGTTGCAAATAAAGTTCTCTGTGACTCTTGGACTTGACTGTTTCTTTCTCCAGATTAGCAAAGTTCTCATCTATAATTTGCTCAAATAAACCTTCTTCCCCTTTTTTGGACTCTACTTCTTCTGGGATTCCTATGATATGGCTATAGTTTCATTTCATGGAATCATTTAGTTCCCTAAGTATACTCTGCTGATCTAATAATTTCCTCAGCTTCCTTATTTTCCATAATTTTATCTTCTACATCACCAATTCTCTTCTCTGCTTCTTCAGTCCTCATTGTCACTGCATCCAGTTTGTTTTGCATCTCAGTATAGTATTTTTATTTCACCCTGACTAGTTCTTAAGTCTTTTGTCTCTACAGCAAGGGTTTCTCTGGTGCCTTCTGTGCTTTTTCAAGCCCAGCCAGTAGTCTTATAACAATTGTTCTAAATTAATTTTCAGATATGTTGCTTATATCTGTTTTGAGCAAGTCCTTGGCTGTGATTTCTTCTTGACCTTTGTTTTGGGCAGAATTCCTTGTCTTGTCATTTTGGCTAAGTTTCTGTCTTTTGTGTGTTATAAAATTTTCTTATGTTTCCTGAACTGCTATATTAAAAAGGGGTCATATAGGGGCACCTGGGAGGCTCAGTCGGTTGAGCGTCCGACTCAGGTCATAATCTCACGGTTCGTGAGTTCGAGTCCTGCATCAGCCTCTGGGCTGGCAGCTCAGAGCCTGGAGCCTGCTTTGTATTCTGTGTCCCCCTCTCTCTTCACCCCACCCCTGCTTGTGCTCTGTCTCTCTATGTCTTTCAAAAATGAATAAAATGAATTCAAAAATGAATAAAAAAAATTAAAAAGGGGTCATACACTCCCCAGGGCCTGGCACTTCAGGAAGTGTTTCTGGTGTGTGCTATGTGCACGATGTGGTTGCATTTTGTCTACCCTTTCCTATTGGTCAGTCCTTTGCAGAACTCCTTCTTCCTTGCAGTGGTGGAGTGTTTGGATCTTTAACTAGGTGTGCTTTGATTTGCATACCAGTCTGTCTGCCTCCAACTGTGTAGATCTTTCTGCCACTCTGCAGGTCAATTTCCTGGGTGTTCCAAGTGACCAAATGATATGACCTCAACACAGCTGTATTTGAAGGCTATGGAAAGCCAGGGTACCCCTACTTATCTTCCATTGTTTCTCTTTCTTCTACCAGACTTTTAAAGAAGAGTTAATATCTGTTCTTCTCAAACTGTTCTAAAAAATAGAAATGGAAGGAAAACATCCAAATTCCTGTGAAGTCCTTGATTCCAAAACCATACAAAGACACCACTAAAAAGGATAATTACAGGCCAGTATCCCTGATGAACCTGGATGCAAAAATTCTCAACAAGATACTAGCAAATTAAATCCAACAGCACATTAAAATAATTATTCGCCACTATCAACTGAGATGTATTCCTGGGTTACAAGGTGGTTCAATATTCAGAAATCAATCACTGTGACACACCACATTAATAGAATAAAGGATAAGATCCTTGCAATACATGCAGAACAAACATTTGAAAAAGCACGGTATCTATTTTTGGTAAAAACCCTCAACAAAATAGGGATACAGGGAACATACCTCAACATAATAAAGGCCATATAAAAAAAAAAAGCCCACAGTTAATTTCATCATCAATGCTCAAAACCTGAAAGCTTTTACCCCACTATCAACAACAACACAGGGATGTCCACTCTCACCACTGTTGTTCAACATAGTATTGGAAGACCTAGCCTCAGAAATCAGACAACAAAAATAAATAAATGGCATCCAAATCAGCAAGGAGGAAGTCAAACTTTCACTATTCACAGACAACATGGTACTCTATGTAGAAACCCTGAAAGACTCCACCAAAAAAATACCAGAATTGATATGCAAATTCAGTACAGTCAGAATATATAAAATCAATATATAAAAATCTGTTGCATTTCTGTAGAGCATTAATAAAGAAGCAGAAAGAGAAATAAAGGAATTTATACCATTTTCAATTTCACCAGAAAACTAAGATACCTAGAAATAAACCTAATCAAAGGAGAAAATGATATGTACCTTGAAAACTATAGAACACTTATGGAAGAAATTGAAGAGAACATAAAAAATGGAAAAACATTCCATGCTCATGGATTGGAAAAACAAATATTGTTTATTTTAATTAATTTATTTATTAATTTATTTATTTATTCATTATGAAATTTAGTGTCAAATTGGTTTCCATACAACACCCAGTGCTCATCCCAACAGGTGCCCTCCTCAATACCCATAACCCACCCACCCCTCCCTCCCACCCCAAAAACCCTCAGTTTGTTCTCGGTTTTTAAGAGTCTCTTATGTTTTGGCTCACTCCCTCTCTACCCATTTTTCTTTCTTCCCCTCCCCCATGGTCTTCTCTTAAGTTTCTCGGGATCCACACAGGAGTGAAAACGTATGGAATCTGTCCTTGTCTGTATGACTTATTTCACTTAGCATAACACTCTCCAGTTCCATCCATGTTGCTACAAAAGGCCATATTTCATTCTTTCTCATTGCCACGTAGTATTCCATTGTGTATATAAACCACAATTTCTTTATCCATTCGTCAGTTGATGGACATTTATTCTCTTACCATAATTTGGCTATTGTTGAGAGTGCTGCTATAAACATTGGGGTACAAGGGCCCTATGCATCAGTAATCCTATATCCATTGGGTAAATACCTAGCAGTGCTACTGCTGGGTCATAGGGTAGGTCTATTTTTAATTTTTTGAGGAACCTCCACACTGTTTTCCAGAGCAGCTGCACCAGTTTGCATTCCCACCAACAGTACAAGAGGGTTCCTATTTCTCCACATCCTCGCCAGCATCTATATTTTCCTGTTTTGTTCATTTTAGCCACTCTGACTGGCGTGAGGTGATATCTGAGTGTGGTTCTGATTTGTATTTCCCTGATGAGGAGCGACATTGAGCATCTTCTCATGTGCCTGTTGGCCATCCGGGTGTGTTCTTTAGAAAAGTGTCTATTCATGTTTTCTGCCCATTTCTTCACTGGATTATTTGTTTTTCAGGTGTGGGGTTTGGTGAGCTCATTGTAGATTTTAGATACTAGCCCTTTGTCTGATATGTCATTTGCAAATATCTTTTCCCATTCCATTGGTTGCCTTTTAGTTTTGTTGATTATTTCCTTTGAAGTGCAGAAGCTTTTTATCTTCATGAGGTCCTAATAGTTCATTTTTGCTTTTAATTCCCTTGCCTTTGGGGATGTGTCAAGTAAGAAATTGCTGTGGCTGAGGTCAGAGAGGTTTTCTCCTGCTTTCTCCTCTAGGGTTTTGATGGTTTCCTGTCTCACATTCAGGTCCTTTATCCATTTTGAGTTTGGTTTTTTTATGAATGGTGTAAGAAAGTGGTCTAGTTTCATCCTTCTGTATGTTGCTGTCCAGTTCTCCCAGCACCATTTGTTAAAGAGACTGTCTTTTCTCCATTGGATACTCTTTCCTGCTTTGTCAAAGATTAGTTGCCATACTTTTGTGGGTCTAGTTCTGAGGTTGCCATTCTATTCCATTGGTCTATGTGTCTGTTTTTGTGCCAATACCATGCTGTCTTGATGATTACAGCTTTGTAGTAGAGACTAAAGTTTGGGATTGTGGTGCCTCCTGCTTTGGTCTTCCTCTTCAAAATTACTTTGGCTATTCGGGGCCTTTTGTGGTTCCATATGAATTTTAGGAATGCTGGTGCAATTTTGATTGTGATTGTACTGAATGTGTAGATACTTTTTAGTAATATTGACATTTTAAAAATATTTATTCTTCCAATCCATGAGCATGGAATGTTTTTCCATTTCTTTATATCTTCTTCAATTTCCTTCATAAGCTTTCTATAATTTTCAGCACACAGATATTTTATATCTTTGGTCAGGTTTATTCTTAGGTGTATTATACTTCTTGGTGCAATTGGGAATGGCATCAGTTTCTTTATTTGTCTTTCTGTTGCTTCATTATTAGTGTATCAGAAAGCAACAGATTTCTGTACATTGATTTTGTATCCTGCGACTTTGCTGAATTCATGTATCAGTTCTAGCAGACTTTTGGTGGAGTCTATTGGGTTTTCCAAGTACAATACCATGTCGTCTGCAAAAAGTGAAAGCTTGACTTCATCTTTGTCAATTTTGATGCCTTTGATTTCCTTTTGTTGTCTGATTGCTGATGCTAGAACTTCCAACACTATGTTAAACAACAGCGGTGAGAGTGGACATCCCTGTCGTGTTCCTGATCTCAGGGGAAAAGCTCTCAGTTTATCCCCATTAAGGATGATATTAGCTGTGGGCTTTTCATAAATGGCTTTTATGATGTTTAAGTATGTTCCTTCTATCCCGACTTTCTCGAGGGTTTTTATTAAGAAAGGATGCTGAGTTTTGTCAAATGCTTTTCCTGCATTGATTGACAGGATCATATGGTTCTTAACTTTTCTTTTATTAATGTGATGTATCACATTGATTGATTTGCGAATGTTGAACCAACCCTGCATCCCAGGAATGAATCCCACTTGATCATGGTGAATAATTCTTTTTATATGCTGTTGAATTCGATTTGCTAGTATCTTATTGAGAATTTTTGCATCCATATTCATCAGGGATATTTGCCTGTAGTTCTCTTTTTTTACTGGGTCTCTGTCTGGTTTAGGAATCAAAGTAACACTGGCTTCATAGAATGAGTCTGGAAGTTTTCCTTCCCTTTCTATTTCTTGGAATAGCTTGAGAAGGATAGGTATTATCTCTGCTTTAAATATCTGGTAACATTCCCCTGTGAAGCCATCTGGTCTTGGACTCTTATTTGTTGGGAGATTTTTGATAACTGATTCAATTTCTTCACTGGTTATGGGTCTGTTCAAGCTTTCTATTTCTTCCTGTTTGAGTTTTGGAAGTGTGTGGGTGTTTAGGAATTTGTCCATTTTTTCCAGGTTGTCCAGTTTGTTGGCATATAGTTTTTCATAGTATTCCCTGATCATTATTTGTATCTCTGAGGGATTGGTTGTAATAATTCCATTTTCATTCATGATTTTATCTATTTGGGTCATCTCCCTTTTCTTTTTGAGAAGTCTGGCTAGAGGTTAATCAATTTTGTTTATTTTTTCAAAAAAACAACTCTTGGTTTCATTGATCTGCTCTACAGTTTTTTTAGATTCTATATTGTTTATTTCTGCTCTGATCTTTATTTTTTTTAATTTTTTTAATGTTTATTTATTTTTGAGACACAGAGAGACAGAGCATGAGCGGAGGAGGGCTAAAGAGAGAGGGGAGACACAGAATCTGAAGCAGGCTTTAGGCTCTGAGCTGTCAGCACACAGCCCGACGTGGGGCTCGAACTCACGAGCTGTGAGATCATGACCTGAGCCGAAGTCGGACACTTAACCGACTGAGCCACCCAGAAGCCCCTCTGCTCTGGTCTTTATTATTTCTCTTCTTCTGCTGGATTTGGGGTGTCTTTGCTGCACTGCTATTTCCTTAGGTGTCCTGTTAGATTTTGTATTTGGGATTTTTCTTGTTTCTTGAGATACGCCTGGATTGCAATATATTTTCCTCTCAAGACTGCCTTTGCTGCATCCCAAAGTGTTTGGATTGTTGTATTTTCATTTTCGTTTGTTTCCATATATTACTTAATTTCTTCTCTAATTGCCTGGTTGACCCATTCATTCTTTAGTAGGGTGTTCTTTAACCTCCATGCTTTTGGAGGTTTTCCAGACTTTTTCTTGTGGTTTATTTCAAGCTTCATCTCATTGTGGTCTGAAAGTATGCATGGTATGATCTCAATTCTTGTATACTTATGTAGGGCTGTTTTGTCACCCAGTATGTGATCTATCTTGGAGAAGTTTCCATGTGCACTCGAGAAGAAAGTATATTCTGTTGCTTTGGGATGCAGACTTCTAAATACATCTATCAAGTCCATCTGATCCAGTGTATCATTCAGGGTCCTTGTTTCTTTATTGATCCTGTGTCTAGATGATCTATCCAATGTTGTAAGTAGAGTGTTAAAGTCCCCTGCAATTATCACATTCTTATCAATAAGGTTGCTTATGTTTGTGAGTAATTGTTTTATATATTTGGGGACTCCCATATTCAGCACATAGACATTTATATTTGTTAGCTCTTCTGGATGGATAGACCCTGTAATAATTATATATGCCCTTCTTCATCTCTTGTTACAACCTTTAATTTGAAGTCTAGTTTGTCTGATATAAGTATGGCTACTCCAGCTTTCTTTTGACTTCCAGTAGCATGATAGATAGTTCTCCATCCCCTCACTTTCAATCTGAAGGTGTTTTTACGTGTAAAATGAGTCTCTTTTAGACAGCAAATAGATGTGTCTTGTTTTTTTTTTAATCCATTCTGATACCCTATGTCTTTTGGTTGGAGCATTTAGTCCATTTACATTCAGTGTTATTATAGAAAGATATGGGTTTAGAGTCATTGTGATGTCTGTAGGTTTCATGCTTGTAGTGATGTCTCTGGTACTTTGTCTCACAGGATCCCCCTTAGGATCTCTTGTAGGGCTGGTTTAGTGGTGATGAATTCCTTCAGTTTTTGTTTGTTTGGGAAGACCTTTATCTCTGCTTCTATTCTAAATGACAGATTTGCTGGATAAAGGATTCTCAGCTGCATTTTTTTCTGTTCATCACATTGAAGATTTCCTGCCATTCCTTTCTGGCCTGCCAAGTTTCAGTAGACAGATACGTCATGAGTCTTATCGGTCTCCCTTTATATGTTAGAGCATGTTTATCCCTAGCTGCTTTCAGAATTCTCTCTTTATCCTTGTATTTTGCCAGTTTCACTATGATATGTCATGCAGATGATCAATTCAAGTTATGTCTGAAGGGAGTTCTCTGTGCCTCTTGGATTCCAATGCCTTTTTCCTTCCCCAGTTCAGGGAAGTTCTCAGCTGTGATTTGTTCAAGTAGGCCTTCAGCACCTTTCCTTCTCTCTCCCTCCTTTGGAATCCCAATAATGAGTACATTATTTCGTTTATTTATGTCACTTGGTTCTCTAAGTCTCCCCTCATACTCCTGGATTTTTTAATATCTCTCTTCACCTTCTTCTTTTCCATAATTTTGTCTTCTAATTCACGTATTTTCTCCTCTGCCTCTTCAATCTGAGCTGTGGTTGCCTCCATTTTATTTTGCAGCTCATTTATAGCATTTTTAGCTCCTCCTGACTGTTTCTTAGTCCCTTGGTCTGTAGTAATAGACTCTCTGCTATCCTCTATACTTTTTTCAAGCCCAGGGATTAATTTTATGACTATTATATTAAATTCATTTTCTGTTATATTGCTTAAATCGTTTTTGATCGTTCGTTAGCTGTCGCTACTTCCTGGAATTTGTTTTGAGGAGAATTCCTCCGTTTCGTCATTTTGGATAGTCCCTGGAGTGGTGGGGAAATGCAGGGCTCTTCCTCTGTGCTGTCTGGAGTAACTTGCATTGGTGGGCAGGGCAGTAGTCAGACTTGATGTCTGCCCCCAGCCCACTGCTGGGGCCACGGTCAGACTCATGTGTACATTATCTTCCCCTCTCCCAGGGGCAAGACTCACTGTGGAGTGGTGTGGCCTCTGTCTGGACTATTTGCACACTGCTAGTCTTGTGGTACTGCTTCTATGGGATCTGGTGTTTTAGCTGGGGTGGATCCGCAAGGTGCACAGGGACAGGAGGGGTAGGCTGAGCTCGCTTTGCCTTCGGTGGTCTGTTTCAGGAGGGGCCCTGCAGCCCTAGGAGAGAGGCAGACCCGTCAGAGGGATGGATCCTCAGAAGCACAGCGTGGGGTGTTTGCACAGTGCAAGCAAGTTCTTTGAAGGAAACTGGTTCCCTTGGGATTTTAGCCTGGGTGATGGGCAAGGGAGACGGGGCTTTCCAGCACCTTTGTTCTCCGCCAAGCTGAGCTCTGTCCTCTGGGGCTCAACAACTCTCCCTCCCACTTTCTGAGCAGAGCTGTTAACTTATAACATTCCAGACGTTAAGTCCCACTTGCTGTCAGAACACACTCCATCCGGCCCCTCCACTTTTGCAAGCCAGACTCAGGGGCTCTGCCTTGCTTGGTGGGCTGGCTGCCCCTCCACCACCGTGGCTCCCTCCCACCAGTCCATGTAGCACACACTGCTTCTCCACCCTTCCTTC
This sequence comes from Lynx canadensis, assembly GCF_007474595.2. Taxonomy (NCBI): domain Eukaryota; kingdom Metazoa; phylum Chordata; class Mammalia; order Carnivora; family Felidae; genus Lynx; species Lynx canadensis. The sequence goes on from NC_044310.1 coordinate 109,308,908, forward strand.
CCTCTTCTGTGGGCCTCTAGTGTATGCTTGGCTCCAGAGAGTGCATTCTGCTAGTCTTCTGATGGTTATTGGGGTAAATTAGGCAGATGTGGGTGGAATCTAAGCAATCAGTAGGACACGGTGAGCCCAGTGTCCTCCTACACCACCATCTTCCCAGCTCTCAGAACAAATATTGTTAAACTGTCTATAGTACCCAAATCAATCTACACATTCAATGCAATCACAATCAACATACACAAGCAAGGGGAAAGAAAAGCAAATATGAACTATTGGAACTTCATGAAGATAAAAGACTTCTGCACAGTGAAGGAAACTATCAACAGAACTAAAGGCAGCCTGTGAAATGTGAGAAGATATTTGCAAATGATCTATCTAATAAAGGGTTAGTATCCAAAGTTTACAAAGAATTCTCAAACTCAACATCCAGAAAATAAGTAATCCAGTTAAGAAATGGGCAAAAAACATGAATTATTTTCCAAAGAAGACATCCAGATTGCTAACAGACACATGAAAAGATGCTCAACTCCATTCATCATTAGGTAAAAACAAATTAAAACCACAATGAGATACGACATCACACCTGTCAGAATGGCTAAAATTAACAGCATAAGAAACAATGGGTGTTGGCAAAGATGTAGGAAAGGAGAATACTTTCCACTGTTGATGGGAATGCAAACTGGTGCAGCACCATACTGGTGCAGGAAACTTATGGAGATTCCTCAAAAATTTTATAGTAGAACCACCCTATATTACAGCAATTGCAATACTAGGTATTTACCCAAAAGAATGAAAAATACAGATTCAAATGTGTATACACACCCCAATGTTTATAGCATTATCAACAATAGCCAAACTATCTATGAAAAGAGCTCAAATGTCCATTGACTGATGAATTGATAAAGAAGATGTGAGAAATATATATATCTTATATAAATATATAATAATATGTATAATATATATAATGATACTCAGCCATCAAAAAGGATGAAATCTATTTGCAAGGACATGGATGGAACTAGAGTGTGTTATGCTAAGTGAAATAAGTCAGAGAAAGGCAAATACCACATGATTTTAATCATATGTGGAATTTAAGAATAAAACAGATGAACATACAGGAGGAGGAGAAAGAGAGAAACAAACCATAAGAGACTCTTAAAAATAGAGAACAAACTAAGGGCTGATGGAAGGATGTGGGTAGGGGATGGGCTAGATCGTTGGCGGATATTAAGGACTTCACTTGTTATGATGAGCAATGGGTGTTGTATATAAGTGATGAATCACTGAATTCTACTCATGAAACCAATATTGCACTGTATGTTAACTAACTAGAATTTAAATGAAAATTTGAGGAAAAAATGAAAGAGGTGAACCGTCTTATATAATATCTCAATTTTAAAAAATGGTGTTATGATTCTAAACTCAACTGCTACTGGTCTGTAGTGTTTGGGTGGAAATGATGTTTTGAAAATGCCTCACAAAGAACTATATCTCTCTGATGTACAAAAGAAGGACTTGATATTTCACTAATCTTGGTTGTTGCCTAAAATATCTTTCTTTCATGACTTTTTCTACTTCACTAAAAAGAATGAATACCAAATCCTACTTGACAGTGTTTATAATATTGTGCAGCTCTATGTTACTTCCCATAATAAATAGGTTATCTTTCTAGTTTAATGTATCAAACGATATTGTGTAGGCAAAAGGAATGCCCTCACACTAGACTGATTTAACTTATACAATAATGATGTATGACAGGTGCCGCTGCCCCATTTTACAGATAAGGAAGTTGTGGCTTATAGGGAGTGAAACACTTCACATTGCATTAAATAATGAATTTGAATTTCAAATCCAGGATGGACATACTTTTTCCACTATCACACAACTTTCCTTCACACATACCTATTTTTCTTTTATCAGAAATTCCTGATAAACCCCTGAGGACTATGATGTTTTGTGAGCATTATTAAAATTGACCTAACATATAATCATCAATTTTGCCTGGTCACAATGACAGTAATCAATCAGGTGAGACAGGCAGAGACCACCTCACCATTTAGGACCCATGAAAAAAACTATAGCAATTAGCAACTTACTAATGCTAAAAATCTAAGAAATGTTACCGCAGTTGTATGATAGCTTTCCAGGCTGCAAACTAGAGATTCATAGCACCTGTTATGATAGTCTCCTATTTTCAACCCCCAGGACAGGCTTCAGAAGATTTTGCCCCACAAAGAGGAGGACTTCTTTGCAGTTTCTTCCCTGTCCTTGAATTTTAACTCAATGTAAGGTAGGGGTCAGCTGAAGCTGCCTTGATTATTAGGGGTGCTGACAGTCACTAATGCTTTGTGTCTCTGGGATATGGATTGATGGATTGACACCAATTCTCATTTTCATGGGACAGTGGAGGTTAGCCTGTTTTCCTGAAATCGTTTGCTGGGGCATGGCCCCTGAAAAGCCCTCTGCTCCCGTGGTTTATTCTCCAAAGATACCAAAGGAGACTGTGTATCCCTGGAGCACTTGCCTTCCTTATGGTCACACCATACCCCTCACTTCCACTGCCAGTTTCTTTCTTTCTCATGATGCAGGACTGTCCTGGGTGGTCTGGTTTTGTTGACCGAGTTCATGCCTGCCATCCATGGAATTAGAGATCAGCTTGGCCAACAATTCTCCAGGTTGCTGCTCTCAGTCAATGGAGTTTCTTTCAGTGAAATAACTTCACAGTCTGGGGTAGCAGGTAAAAGAGTGAAGGGCAGCTGGCAGGACTGTGCCCAGACACATCAGGGACGCAGCCCCTGGGATGGGAATGGCCTGGGATCAGACCCCCTCACCTTGGGTATCTAGTTCATCCTCCATTGTACCTTCCCACTTCTGACAGATCTGTTTTCCGCATTCAGTAGCTTAATATCCTTGTTCATGCTCCCACTCTTCACCTTCCATAGGAAAGGGTCTTTTATAGGTGAAACCAACCCATTGGCTTTCCTTTCTGCCCGTTCTCTCAAAAACAATAATTTCTCAGTTAGTTTCTTTGCCAAAATATGAGTACACAAGGAGTAAAAAGCATGTGCCATTTGGAACACACAGGCTTGCCCCATAGTTCCATCAGCAAATGCTGCAAATATTGTAAACCAGGCACTGTCCTCTGATTGGCCATGTAAAGGAGAATCAGACACAATTACAGTCAAGAGAGAAAGTATGGTCTAAGGTTGGTATTTTAGTCAGCTTGGGCTCTATAACACAATACCATAGACTAAGTAGCTTTAATAATAGAAACTTATTCTTCACCGTTATGGAAGCTGTAAGCCTTGAGATCAGGGTGTTGGCATAGATCAGGTTCTGGTGAGAGCCCTATTCCTTGTTTGCAAATGAATACCCTCTTGCTGTGCTCACATGGCAGAGAGAGAGAGAGAGAGAGAGAGAGAGAGAGAGGAAAGAAGGTCTCTAGTGTCTCTTCTTATAAGGACATAATCCATCATGAGGGCCCTCCTTCATGGTTTTGTCTAACTGTCCCCTCCCCAAGACCTCATCTCCAAACATTACATTTGGGGTTAGGGCTTCAACATACAAGTTTTGAGGGAACACACTCAGTCCGTTTACATTCCACCCTTGCCCTCCAAAATTCATGTTCTTCTGGCATGCAAAATACATCCATCCCATTCCAACAGACCCAAATGTCATCCTAGAAGAAACTCTAAAGTGCAAGGCCCAAAGTATCACCTAAATACCAGCTAATTTAGGTATGGGTGAGATTCTGGGAGCAGTCTTTCCTAAGGCAAAATTTCTTCCCATCTATGTGAACTGTGAAAACAGGAGCTTCCAAAATGTAATGATAGGACAGACAGAAGATCAGAAGTTCCATTTGAAAAGGGGGGAAAAATAGAAGGAAGGGTTGACGGGTCCCAAGAAACTCCAATACCTAGCAAAGCCTATTCCATTGAGTCCTAGGGCTCAAGAATAATCCTCTTTGGCTTAGTGTTCTGCCATCCACACTTCTGTATATTGCCCAAACATAAAGTGCAGTGACCCAAATTTCTAAAAATAGGTCTCATTTCTGTCAATGATTGAAGGTAGGGGCTTCCAAGATCCTTGTCCTTCTTGACCAACAGTCTTTTCTGCACTATCCAATATCCATATATTAAAAACTGATTGTGTAAACCAGACAAGGAACAATGAGACCCATATCATGAGGCCTACACATGTAAGGAATGACAGTGCAGACTGTTCAAGAAAACAACACTGCATAAATACAAATCCACTCAGGAACTGCAGACCCCTCTCTGAGACAGAGAATGAAGGTGAGGGAAGAGATTTGACAACCTATTCCCTATCAGCAGGCTTTCTGCCATTTCTGTTAATACTCATTTCTGTATAGTTACCTTCCATGATTAGCAGCAAGGCCTGAGTCACTCTTAAGTAACCACCTTGCCAGGCATATACTCACAGCAAACCTCTGAGTTAGGAGATATTATTAGCATTTTGTGAGTAAGGGAACTAAAGAAAAGCAAGCTGAAGTAATTCAAGGTCACACAACCAAGAAGTAGCTCAGCCACATTTTTTTCCCTCTGAAATAAGTTTTCAAAATATACTCTCAGTACAATGTCTATGAAAATACACTTTTAGGTATTGAGTCTGTTTCTCTTAAGGTTTTAAGGGGACATTAGCACAGAAAAGACAAAGAAGTCCTACAGTAAATACCTCATTTAACTTTATTTAACCAAGACCAGCTCAACTCATCTTCATGACCTGTGGAGACATTTTATCATATCAAATACACCTTGAAAGACTCTGAACCAACATCCTGCTTCTTACCTCACCTCCCCAAGAAAAGACTGTTTCTCTGGTAAATATTCTTGAGAAAAGCAACCCAAGAGTTAACAGATGAGTGAGTAAAAGTCAAAAAGAGAGTTCAGCCAAGAAGCAGTGGGCTCAAGCCTGAGCTATTAGCCACATGTGGGCATTCACATTTAAGTTTTGGTTAACTATATAGTTTAATAAAATTTTAAAAATGTCATTTATATCAGCCATATTTCAAGTCTCCAAAACCCAGATACAGCTAGTGGATATTGTAGTTGCCAGCTGAAATAGTTTGCATTATGGCAAAAAGTTCTGTTCAACACAGCAGGGCTGGGGACTTAGGTTTATGCCCTTGCTATGGAAAGGGGCACTTGGTAGGGTTACCCCCACTGATTCCAGTTGTTAAGGCTCAAGGCTCTGTCCTTTATGACCATCCTTAATCAGGGAAAGTGTTTAAATGCTGGCTTGTTTTCTCTTTCTGAAAATGGGACTATTCCCTATACTTTCCCATTTCTTAAGGATGATGGGAATAAAATGTGATAATGTGTACAGAAGCAATTTAGATCCATATATCTTTCTGGCTAAAATTTGAAAGTGTCATTATGTCCCTCCAAGCACTGTGCTTTCTCCATATTTAGAAATATAAATACTCAGATATGTATACAATCCCTTTTGAATGGAGATCTATATTTATATGTAATGACTTTAAAAAATCCTTGTTTTTTCCCAGCTCCATTATCAAAATGATGCTCTTATATCTATCTTGCCTACCACTGCCAAGCAAATTTTCCTAATATATTCATTTTCCCATGTCCTCTTCTGGTCTTAGAAGCCACCAATGACTCCCTACTGTGTTTAGTTCTGACTCCTCCTCACTCAGATTTTTAGCCATCAGTGCAGCCCCTCCCATTTCCTAGCCCCATTTCATAGACTCACTCAGTCCCTGGGTCTCATCAGTAATCAGTCAGCCTCTTCAGTGAACAGCACAGCAAAGTTGAAACATGGACTGCCTGCTCCTAGAGGGACAAGGATGGTCAAGAACAACACCTCAGAAAACAGGAGGGGAGACTCAGCCAGGTTCCCACCCTTATGACCTTGCTTACATTCTCACTTTTGTGACATTTTCCAAATTTATCAGGATCCACAGAGAGTGAGTCTGGGAAATAGAAAGTCTGAAGGCAAAAAGCCATGTTTTCTTTATTTTTTTTCCTAAAGTGAACTATCAAATATGCCATTTTGTCTAAGCACTAACCTTCTCATATTCAAGGGTGATATGTGTCCTCTACTCTAAGCCATCACTCAGCACCCTCAGATAAAACCTCTCTTTGCTCATGTATCTTTCTTAGATTTAACCCTTCCATGAATCCTTCCCTCTGGGTAAAGTTTCAGACTCTCAGCGTGGCATTCATGACCCCTCATGACCTGTCTCTTCAGGCTTATCTCCACTACTTCTTACACCTGAAATTCGAGCAAGATGAGGGGGTCTTATTGTCCCCAGGTGGATCCCTTCTATTTTTTCTCCAAAGTACCCTGAGCATTCTCCTCCTTTGCTTCTCAACCTCCAGCTTCAAGGTCTGCATTGACTTTCTTTTATTCCCAGGATGAAAACCAAACTTCCCACTACAGCCTCTAATGCCTTCCATGGCTGGGTCCTGTTGTATTCATCAGTCTCATGTCATGCTACCCACCATTGTCTTGATCATGAGGCCACAGCCATGTGACCTTTCTGTCCTTGACTGAGCTAATCTGTTCCAACCTTGGAATCTCAGCACTTCCTGCCAATGATGCTCTGTCCAGTCCTCTCATTCAATGCACTCTGCTGTATTCAACTTACAGCAGGCATCACTGCTTGTCATCATTCATTTATTGCTTTATTTGTTTAGAATGTGTGCTAAACCCAATTCAAAGTCACAAGAGAGCTGGGACTGAGACATAATAATCTTTGCTGTATCTTAGACCAGTGCCAGAAACAGTGAGTTGCACAATGAAGAGGTGTTCAAGAATTGAATAGGACTGCCACAGAAATAGCAAACAGCTCATTTTTTATTTCATTTATTCATTATTGCATAATACTCAAGAATCCTACTTACCCAGTTGTGACTGTCATCACAATGCTTATTTATCTGTACTCCCCATCCAGACTGTGAACCTACTAAAGTTGAGACAGTGTCCTAGTAATATCTGCACCCACACTGGTTTCACAGTGCCTGACATACAGGAGATGCACAGTAATCACAAAGCACATGCATGAAAGTAATATTGCCAAACAAAATAATCAAGCATTGAAAAAAGTGGTATCCTCTTTTTTTTAAAAAAAAATTTTTTTTTCAACGTTTATTTATTTTTGGGACAGAGAGAGACAGAGCATGAATGGGGGAGGGGCAGAGAGAGAGGGAGACACAGAATCGGAAACAGGCTCCAGGCTCTGAGCCATCAGCCCAGAGCCCGACGCGGGGCTCGAACTCCCGGACCGCGAGATCGTGACCTGGCTGAAGTCGGACACTTAACCGACTGCGCCACCCAGGCGCCCCAAAAAGTGGTATCCTCTTAACAAGACTGAGGAGGAAAAAAGAGAGAAAAGTCAATAAGTTTAACACATTAAAGGTGTAAAAATTTTATATGATTATGTATTATGAATATATTTCAAATATTGGAATATTAATTAGCAAAATAAGTGAGATAAAATATATACTTTGAAGGAATCCCTCTATTCAGAGTTCAAAATAGGAAAATTTATGTATGATATTTAAAATCAGGATAGTCATTAATTTGGAAGAGGGTGCTTCTGTGATGCTAATAGTGTTATGCTTTTTGATCTGGGTCTTGGTTACAAAAGTGTATTTACTCTATTAAAATTAATCATTCTGTGTAGTTACTAATATTTGTTGTTGTATTTCAAAACAAAATGCAAAAAAAGTGAATGTGGAATAAAATTTTCAAATTAACAAAAATTGAAAAATTATGTTCTCAGCACACCTGTACTAAAGACACACAAAAGGATAATGTCCTAGATGGAAGCTCGGTTTATTGCCTTCCTTTCCTTGCCACAAAGTTAATATCTCAGTGGTTTACAACTACAAATATTTATTACCCATCAACATAAAGAAGGGATGGGTATGAAATAACAGCCTAATCAAAAATCATGCTCATTCTTATGGGAGAGACTAAAACGAAAATGTGGACCTGACCCCCACAACCACGTGTAAAGTTTCTGCCTGTATATGGTATAGTCACATCTGCTTATATCCCATTGGCCAAGGCCAAAGCCAATGGAGTGTTCATAAAGAATCAAAAGCATCGTGCCATTTGCTACCCACAGATACAGGGGAGAATAAGGAGCAATACGAAGGATAAATCTAAATGATTATTGACCAATTCATACAAACAAACAAAACTCCAAAATTCTTGTGATACATAACAACATTAGAGAAAATGTAAACACTTAAAAACTATACAATAGAAAGTGGCAAGAAGTTGAGTTTTCTGAAATATTTGCAGTGTCCACACAGTGGACAAAGTAGAAAAGAATCACAAAATAGAAAAGAACTATTTTATTAAACTTTAGTTGTCAAGAATAAATATTGTAGTTTATATGGTAACTGCTAAAGAAATAATTAAGGACATATAGCTAACAAGAACGTATGAGGAAAATGTAACAGTAAAAATAAATTTAAAATAAGACAAAAAAGAAAAATGGAACAAAGACAGGGTGGGACAATTAAAAGAGCAAATACTAAAAGAGCAAAATGTGTCAGCAATTACTTTAAATGTTAGTGGACTAAACAATCCAATCAAAAGACAAAGATTATTAGTATGGATTAAAAAACAACAGCAGCAGCAATATGTTGTTTGTAAGAGACTCAAATAATTAGGATATAAAGTGATTGAAAAGAAAAGGATGAAAAATTGTCATGTAAATATGAATCAAGAGGAAGGTGATGTTGCCTATATTAGCATCAGGCAAAGTAGATTTTAGGACAAGAAGCATTATTAGGAATAAACAGAATAAAAATGTTTTATTTCACCAGGAAGATATAATGAATAAATGCATCTCTGTTTGTATCTAATGATATAGCCTCAAATACATATGGCAAAAACTGGAAAAAATAAAAGTAGAAATAGAAAAATGTGCAATTAAATTGGGAGATTTTAACACCATCCTCTCAGTAATGGATTAAACAAAGTAATAAAAATATCAACAGATGTATAGTAAATTTCAACAAGATTACAAACTTGATTTGATTCATGAACATAGAATATTAAGCCTAGAGTTCCATTCAAATGTGCATGGAGACTTATAAAAAAATTAACCGTATATTGATTCAGAAAGCAAGTTTCAATAAATTTCAGAGGGTTGAAGTTATAGAGTATGATCTCTGACATCAATGTACCTAAAGTAAAATTCTATTTTTAAAAAAAGTAATAACTTAGAAATTAAGCATCATAATCATTTTGAAATAACCTATTAGACAAATATTTAATAATGAAAATTAGAAAATATTTTAAATTAAATATCAATAAAATATGAGAAATACGGAATACAGCTAAAACCATGTTTAGAAAGATATTTATAGTTTATTTAATTTATTTTTTCTTTTTAATATAATTTATTGATAAATTGGTTAACATGCAGTGTACAAAGTGTGCTCATGGTTTTGGGGGGTAGATTCCTGTGGTTCATTGCTTATATACAATACCCAGTGCTCATCCCAACAAGTGCCCTCCTCAATGCCCATCACTCATTTTCTCCACTCCCCCACATCCCCATCAACCCTTAGTTTATTTTCTGTATTTAAGAGTCTTTTATGGTATGCCTCCATCCCTCTGTGTTTGTAACTACTTTTTCCCCTTCCCTTGACACATGGTCTTCTGTTAAGTTTCCCAAGACCCACATATGAGTGAAAACATATATCTGTCTTTCTCTGACTGACTTATTTCATTTAGCATAATACCTTCCAGTTCCATCCACACTGCTGCAAATGTCATGATTTCATTCTTTCTCACTGCCAAGTAGTATTCCATTGTATATATAAACCACATAATTTTTATCCATACATCAGTTGATGGACATTTAGGCTCTTTCCATATTTAGCTATTGTTTAAAGTGCTGCTATAAACATTGGGGTACATGTGTCCCTATGAATCATCATTCCTGTATCCTTTGGATAAATTCCTAGAAGTGCTATTGCTGGGTTGTGGGGTGGTTCTACTTTTAAATTTTCAAGGAAGCTCCGCACTGTTTTCCACAGTGGCTGCACCAATTTGCATTCCCACCAACAGTGCAAGAGGGTTCCCTTTTCTCCACATCCTCGCCAGCATCTGTTGTTACCTGAGTTGTTACCTTTAGCTACTCTGACTCGTGTGAGGTGGTATCTCAGTGTGGTTTTGATTTGTGTTTCTCTGATGATGAGTGATGTTGAGCATCTTTTCATGTGTCTGTTAGACATATGGATGTCTTCTTTGGAAAAGTGTTTATTCATGTCTTCTTCCCATTTCTTCACTGGATTATTTGTTTTTCAGGTGTTGAGTTTGATAAGTTCTTTATAGATTTTGGTTACTAACCCTTTATCCGATATATTATTTGCAAATATCTTTTCCCATTCTGTCAGTCGCCTTTTAGTTTTGTTGATTGTTTCCTTTTCAGTGCAGAAGCTTTTTATCTTCATGAGGTCCCAATAGTTCATTTTTGCTTTTAAGTCCCTTGCCTTTGGAGATGTGTTGAGCAAGAAATCAGTGAGGCTGAGGTCAAAGAGGTTATTGCCTGCTTTCTTTTCTAGGGTTTTGATGGTTTTCTGTCTCACAGTTAGGTCTTTAATCCATTTTGAATTTATTTTTGTGAATGGTGTAAGAAAGTGGCCCAGTTTCATTATTCTGCATGTTGCTGTCCAGTTCTCCCAGCACCATTTGTTAAAGAGACTGTCTTTTTTTCCATTGGATACTCTTTCCTGCTTTGTCAAAGATTAGTTGGCCATACATTTGTGGGTCCAATTCTGGGTTATTTATTCTATTCCATTGGTTTATGTGTCTGTTTTTAGGCCAATACCATACTGTCTTGATGATTACAGCTTTGTAGTAGAAGCAAAAGTCTGGGATTGTGATGACTCTGGCTTTGGTTTTCTTTTTCAATACTGCTTTGGCTATTGAAGGTCTTTTGTGGTTCCATACAAATTTTAGGATTGTTTGAATACCAGTGCAATTTCTTTTGGAATTGCATTGAATGTGTAGATTGCTTTGGGTAGTATTGACATTTTAACATATTTATTCTTCCAATCCATCAGTATAGAATGTTTTTCCATTTCTTTGTGTCTTCTTCAATTTCCTTCATAAGCTTTCTATAGTTTTCAGCATACAGATCTTTTACATCTTTGGTTAGGTTTATTCCAAGGTATTTTATGGTTCTTGGTGCAATTGTAAATGGGATTAATTTTGTGATTTCTCTTTATGTTTCTTCATGCTTGGTGTATAGAAATGCAACCAATTTCTGTACATCGAGTTTGTACCTTGCAATTTGCTGAAATCATATGTCAGTTCTAGCAGCCTTTTGGTGGAATCTTTTGGGTGTTCAATGTCAAGTATCGTGTCATCTGCAAAAAGTGAAAGTTTAACTTCTTTGCCAATATTGATGCCTTTTATTTCATTTTGTTTTCTGATTGCTGATGCTAGGACTTCCAACACTATGTTAAACAACAGTGGTGAGAGGGGACATTCCTGTCGTGTTCCTGATCTCAGTGGGAAAGCTCTCAGTTTTTCCACATTGAGGATGATATTAACTGTGGGCTTTTCATATATGACTTTTATAATGTTTAAGTATGTTCCTTATATCCCAACTTTCCTGAGGGTTTTTATTAAGAAAGAATGCTGAGTTTTGTCAAATGCTTGTTCTGCAAGTATTGAAAGTATCTTATGGTTCTTATCCTTTCTTTTATTAATGTTATGTATCACATTGATTGATTTGTGAATATTGAACCAGCCTGCAGCCCAGGAATGAATCCCACTTGATCAGGGTGAATAATTCTTTTTATATGCTGTTGAATTCAATTTGCTAGTATCTTGTTCAGAATTTTTGCATCCATGTTCATCAAGGATATTGGCCTGTAGTTCTCTTTTTTTACTGGGTCTCTGTCTGGTTTGGGAATCAAGGTACTGCTGGCTTCATAGAATGAGTCCTGAAGTTTTCCTTCCATTTCTATTTTTTGTAACAGCTAAACAGGATAGGTATTAACTCTGCTTTAAATGTCTGGTAGAATTTCCCAGGGAAGCCATCTTACCCAGGACTCTTATTTGTTGGGAGATTTTTGATAACTGATTCAGTTTCTTCACTAGTTATAGGTCTGTTCAAATTTTCAATTTTTTTCCTTTTTGACTTTTGGTAGTGTGTGAGTGTCTAGGAAATTGTCCATTTCTGTCAGGTTGTCCAATTGGCATATAATTTTTCATAATATTCTCTGATAATTGTATTTCTGAGGAATTCATTGTGATAAATCCACCTTTATTCATGATTTCATCTATTTGGGTCCTCTCTTTTCTTTTGGAGAAGTCTGACTAGGGGATTATCAATTTTGTTTATTCAAAAAAAACAGATTTTAGTTTTATTCATCTGTTCTACTGGTTTTGTTTTTGTTTTTGTTTTTGTTTTTAGATTCAATATTGTGTATTTCTCCTCTGATCTTTATTATTTCACCCTCCCCCACTCACACTCTGTCTCTGTCTTTCAAAAATAAATAAACATTAAAATTTTTTTAATAAAAAACTTAGGCATAAATTTTACAAAACATGTGCTTAAACTATGCAAAAAATTACAAAATGTTGATGAAAGAAATACAAGGAGATCTTAATTAATGGAGAGACTTACCACGTTCACATATTGGAACACTAAACATAGTAAATATGTTAATTCTCCTCAAGTTGGTGCATAAGCATAATACATTTAATTAAATATTAAATTATTAAATTTATTTATTTGATAATTTATTAAATAAATAATTTAATGCTTATTAAATATTAAACATAAGTATATTGTATACAATTAAATATAAGCATATTGTATTTAATATAATTTCTATCAAAATCCTAACAAATTGTAGGTATAAGGAAAGTCCAAACACCTAGCATAGGTAAAGCAATATTGAATGCAAAAAGAAGAAAATGGTTGAAATCACTCTAGCCAATATTAAAATTTATTACATAGCTATAGTAATCAAGAAAGTGTGATACTGACAGAAATAAAAATACATAGATCAATGGGATAGAATGGAAGGCCCATAAATAGATCCAAAAAAATATATATACCCAACTGATTTTTAACAAAAATATGAGGCAATTGAATGCAGTTAGAAAAGTCTTTTCAGCAAATAGTGTGAGAGCTATTAGACATTCATAGGCAAACAAAAGCTAAATCCTACATCTTATACAAATATTAATTTATAACATATCACATATTTAAATTTAGAATGTAAAACTATAAAACTTTTAGAAGAATTATAGGAGAAAATCTTTGGACACTATAGCTAATCAAAGAGTTGTGAGATTTGATACCAAATCTTGATCCATAGAAGAAAAAATTCACAAAGTGGATATCATCAAACATAAAGAATTTTGTTCTCTGAAAGATTATGTGAAGAGGCTCAAAAGACAGGCTACACACCCAGGGAGAAAATATTTGTGAATCACATCACTAACAATGGACAAATACATAGAATACATAAAGAACCCTTAAAACTCAACAGTAAAATGGGGCGCCTGGGTGGCGCAGTCGGTTAAGCGTCCGACTTCAGCCAGGTCACGATCTCGCGGTCCGGGAGTTCGAGCCCCGCGTCGGGCTCTGGGCTGATGGCTCAGAGCCTGGAGCCTGTTTCATATTCTGTGTCTCCCTCTCTCTCTGCCCCTCGCCTGTTCATGCTCTGTCTCTCTCTGTCCCAAAAATAAATAAACGTTGAAAAAAAAAATTAAAAAAAAAAAAAACTCAACAGTAAAAAAAAAAAAAAGCAATCAAACCAGCAAATGGACAAAATACATGCATGTACCTTGCACTTATAAATAATATGGATAGAAAATCATCAGTTAAGGGTATGTTCAATAACATTAGCCATCAGGAAAATGCAAATTAAAATTACAAGGTGATATTACTATACATCAGAATCACTAAAATTAAAACTATAAACAACATCAAATGCTGATAAGAATACAGAGAAACCAGATCATCCATACATTATTGATAGGGATGTAAAATGATGTAGCCATGCTGGAAAAGTTTGGCAGTTTCTTATAAACTAAACATGTAGTACTATATAACTTAGGGAAAATCCTATACATGAATAAATGTGGCTCCATTATTCATATTAACCCAAAACTGGAATCACTCCAGATATCCTTTAACAATGTAATGGTTAAGCAAACTCTAGTACATTTATGAGTGGATCACTATTTATTAATAAAAAGGAGCAAACTATTCATACATGCAACCATTTGGATGTCTTTCAAGAGCATTAAGGTTAGTAATACAAGGTAATATCAAAAGGTTACATATTACATGGAGATGGATAACAGATTAGTAGTTTCCAGAGAAGAAGGACAGGGTATTTTGATGATGCGATGATAAATAGGAATATAAGGAAATTTCCCTGTGGTAATGGAAAGAGTTTATACTTTATGGTGATAATAGTTACACGAAGGTTTATATGGAATCAAACTGCATGCATCTATGCACACCCAAACCACACACACACACACACACACACACACACACACATACACACACATACACACAAATGCATGCAAGACCTAGTGAAAACTGAATAAGGTCTGTAGTCTAATTAATAGTATTTTATCAGTGCCAAATTCCTGGTTTTAATATTTACTACCTTTACATAAGATATCACTATTAGGGGAAGCTGAGTGAACAGTTCAAAGTGGTTTATTTTTGCAACTGAATGTGAATCGAGAATCATTTCAATGAAAGGTTTTGTTTAAAAATTAACAAAATTAATGACCCTCTCACAAGATGATCAAGACAAAAATAGAAAAAAGTACAAATACATACCCAGGAATAAGATAATTATATTACTATTGGTAATTGAAGATAATTGGTATTGAAGATATTTTCCAAAGTTCTTATGGGATATTACAAACTTTGAGTCAATACATTTGAAAATGTCCTGTAAAATCTCATCAAAACAGACATAAGAAACAAAAATCCTAATGTTTTCTATATCCATTAAGGAAAATGAACATGTAGCTAAATACCTTTCTACATAGAAAAACACAAGGTCCAGTAGCTTCAAAAATGAATTCTTCTTGCAAAGAATAGAAGACAGAAAAAGAGCACTTCCCAATAAATTTTATGAAATAAGAAACTCTGCATGCCAACACCTGACAAGAACATTATAAAGAAGGAAAAATAACAAGACAATGTCTCTCATGAAGTCCTAAACAATGTGTTTGTGGATCAAGTTCAATGAAACATAAAAAGGAACTATTATAATCAAGTTAATTTAATTCCAGGAATAAACAAACAAACAAACAAACAACCCTCAAAGTGTGTAAAACATTCAAAAATCAGTCTACAGAAACCCTACACAGAAATAATACTCATTTGTGAAATGTCAAAAATTCCCATCTAATATCAGGAATCAGCCAACGATTCTTGCTATTCAACACTCTACTGAAAGTTCTAGTTAGTAAACTTAAGGCAAGAAACTAAAATTATAAGAATTTGAAAGAAGATAAAACTGCCTTTATTTGCTGGTGAATGATTGTATATATTTAGAATTCCAAAATACTCTACAAATAAAGTAATAAGTGCATAAGTAAATTTAGTATGATAGCTGTATATGATGTAAACATACAAAATCAATGTATTTTTCTACAACAAAAAATAATGGTACACAATAAAATGCTTAAAACAGCGCCATAAAAATGGCATTGAAAATATGAAATACATACATATAAATCCAACAGAATATGTGCAAGATCTATATACTGAAATATAGAAAATATTCAGAGAAATTAAAAAAGCTCTACCAGTCAGGGTTTTAATAGAGAAACAGAACAAAATATATATGGCCTATTATAAGAAATTGGTTTAGCAATCATGACTAAGCAAGTCCAAAATCCATAAGAAAAGCAATCAGGAAGGGAATTTCATGGGTAGAATTAAAACTTTCATCCACAGTTGAAATTTTTTTCTTTTAACAAAATCTAAGCCCTGCTTTAAAGCCTTCCCAAAGAGTCAATAAAACTCATCCAGATTATCCAGGGTAATCTCCCTTACTGTCAACTGATTAGAGCTTTAGTTACATCTGTAAAATTTTTCACAGCAACAACTAGATTACTGTTTAATTGAAAATTGAAGATTATAGCCTAGACATGTTAACACATCAATAAAGCTAACAGAGAGGACCACATAAATAAAGCACCATGCATAGATTGGAAGATTCTGTATTGTACAAATATCAATTTTCCTCAAATATAGATCTAAAGAAATCTTTTTTTAACTTGTTTTAAGGTTTTATTTAAATTCCAATTAGTTAACATCTTAATATCTTTGTAGAATATGGAAAACTATAAGTTGATTCTAAAATGTATATAGAACTTAAAATGACAAGTCTAGCTAAGACAATCTTGAAAAAAATAATTGGAGAATGAAAACTACCAGATAGCCATATTTACAATCAAGCTATAATAAATAATAGAGTATGGTATAGATAGATTAACAGACCAATAAAACAGAATAAAAAGTCAAAGGCAGACTGACATATGGAAAACTGGCAAAGTTGGTAGCAAAGAACACTGGGTAAATTATTGTTGTATGTATACTACTACTTCACACTATACAAAGATATGTCTAAATGTAAATGATAATAACGCTTCTAGAATATAACAAAGGAAAATACCTCCCTGACCTTCAGGTAAGCAAAGAGCATCTAAATAAGACTCAAAAATATTAATTATAATGGAAAATACCGATAAAACTGGATTAAACATAAGAAGTTTGAATAATGAAAAGAAACCATTAAGAGAGTAAAAAACTCAAAATGGGTAAAGATATTTGCAACACATTTAACCAAAAGACAGTTTATGTACAGAATATGTGAAGAAGTCCTAAACTTCAGAAAAGACAATCTGTTCAAAAGTCAATAAGCTTAGACACTTCTGTAAAGAAAATATTAAAAAGCTGTGATGTACATGAAAAGTGCCCAATGTTATTTATTCTCAAGAAAAAGAAAATTAATGCCATTGTGAGATACCAATAAACAGCTATTAATAAGGCTAAAATTAAAAAATAAAGAAAAAAGAAAACGACTGGCACTATCAAATGTTAGCAAGTACACAGAGCAACCACACTCTTTTTTTTTTTTTTAATTTCTACTCCATGTGTAATATAGAGTGATTCAACAATTCTATGCATTACTCAGTGCTCATCATGATAAGTGTTCTCTTAATCCCCTTCATCTATTTCGCTCATCCCACCACCCACCTCCCCTCTGGTAACTATCAGTTTTTCCATTTCTCTGATGGTGAGTGATATTGAACATCTTTTTATGTGTCTGTTGGCCATCTGTATGCCTTCTTTGGAGAAATCTGTTCATGTCTTCTGCCCATTTTTAATTTGATTTTTTTTTCATGTTGAGTTGTATAAGCTCTTTATGTATTTTGGATCCTAATCCTTTATTGGATTTGAAAATATTTTTTCCCTTTCCTCTTTTGTCAAAGATTAATTGACCATATAATCATGGGTTTCTTTCTGGGCTCTTTATTATGTTCCGTTGATCTATTTGCCTATTTTTGTTCTAGTCCCACACTGTTGTGATTACTACAGCTTCATAATATACCTTGAAATCTGGGATTGTGATACCTCCAGTTTTGCAGCTAGAGCTCTTAAACTAGTGTATTGGGAGTGTAAACCTGTACAGCTTTGGAAAATGGTTTGGCAGTATATATTAAAGTTGAATATACTTATACTCTATTCCAAGGTATCTACTCAGTGAAATGCAAATGGATACTGAAATACATGTCAAGAACAATCATAGCAGCATTATTCCCCAAAGCTCCAAATTTGGGGCATTTGGGAAGTTACCCAAATGACCGTTAAACACAGACTGAATACTAAACAATTAAATATTATAAATATGAATCAATTATAATTACTTTGAGATATCTCATCAATGTAATGTTGAAAGAAAGAAGCCAGAGACAGATACAACTTGTTTCATTTGTATAAAGTACACAAAAGTTAAAACTAATCCCTGTTAAAAATAAGGATAGCTGTTACCTGGGAAGAGGGAAGAGGTTAAGATCAGAATGAATGATAAGGAGGGTACCTGAGGTGTTAGAAATGTCTATTTCTTGGACAGAGAATCTGTGGATTTACTTTTATTTAGTTGATAATTATATTGAGGTAATTGCAAATTCACATGTATTTGTAAGAAATATACAGCAAGTTCCTATGCACCTTTTACTCAGTTTTCCCTAATGGTAACCTTGTAAAACCATAATGCAATATAACTACATGGATACTGACATTTATCCAATCTCCCAGTTCAGATTTTCCCACTTTAACTGTGCTATTTATTTGTGTGTCATGTTGTATTTTAACACATACACACATACAATTTTAACATATTGGAGGGTTTGTGTATCTACCGCCTCAGTCAAGACACAGAACAGTTCTGTCACTTAGGCCCTTTCATGTTTTCCTTTTATAACCACAGACACTTCCTTCCACCAACCCATCCCTAACCCCTTGCAACCACTAATCTATTCTCCATTTCTAAAATTAAGTCATTTAAAAATGTTACATAAATAGAATCATAAATCATATGACATATAACCTTTTAGGGTTGGCTTTGATTAAGTGAGTGATTGATTGATTGATTGATTAACTTAGCATGATTCCTTTGAGAAACATCAAGCTATTATGTGTATCAATAGTTCTTTTTGAGTACAGTTTGCTTAACCATTCTACCTGTTGAGGGACATCTGGATTGTTTCCAATTCTTGCTATTGAATACAGCTGCTCTTAGCATTCAGGTACAGGTTAGACAAACACAGTTTTTACTTTAAAAACATATTACCCATTTTTTCCAGTCTCCATGTTTTCAGATGAAATAGGCACTTTTATTAAAACTCGTATTGCTGTGAAGGTAATGTATCCTTTCTCTCTTCCTGCTTCTTAGATTTTACTTTCCCTTTAAAGTTTTGAAGTTTAACTATCATATGTGTTCACTCAGCTTCTTAAATATGTAAGTTTGTGTCTCTCATACTAATTTTGGGAAGTTTTGGTCATTATATCTTTGAATAATTCTTTATCTCACTCTACTCTCCTCCTTCTGGAACTTTATATCCCTTGTCATGATACCAAGGATGGGTTTATTATCATTATTATTACTACTACTATTACTAGTATTATTATTATTTCACATGTCCCCAAGGCTTTGTTCTTTGTGTGTCCTTTAGATTAAGTTCTGTTGACGGGTGCTCAGGTTCATTGATCTACATTCTGTCATTTCACCTCTACTGGGAATCCTGTTCAGCAAATTTTGTTTTAACTTTATTTTATTTTATTTCTTTTATTAAGGTATTGTGTTGAGGTATAATTGACAAATAAAATTGTATATATTTAAAGTATACAACTGATAATTCCCATTTCATTATATTTTCATAACTATTATTTCTTCACTAAAATTTTCATTTGCTCCATGAGAATATTTTTTGAAGATTTTTATTATAGTTGCTTTAAAATATTGGTCAGATGATTCTAACATCTGTTTCATACAGTGTTGGCATTAGTTGATTGCCTTTTCTCATTCAAGTTGTGATTTGCCTAAATATTGTAGGGTAGATGACTTTATATGATATCCTAGAAATTTTGACTATTATGTAGGAGACTCTGGATTCCATTTAAATAATATAGTTTAGCAGGTGATTACCCTGTTAGGGTTTAGTACACAAATCCTGGACTGAACTATGGACTGTGTTCCAATGACAATTTAATTGTCAGTACTTTAGGATGCTATTTTGGTCTGCCTGGTTTAAAAGGGATCATTAGAGTACCCACTGTGTACACTCAGAGGGCAAAAAGTATTTCTACAATATAGGGCACTTGATGTCTTTTGGTGGGGAAGTGGAATCTGAGACCACAGGAACAGAGACTTCTCTGGATGGGTGTTTGTTGTGGTGGGCTCCCCTTTGCTGGTGGGAGATGGAGAGCACCTTTGGGGCTGGGCATTTCATGTAGCAGGATTCCACTAGCCAGTACCCCTTAGCTACCCTGGTGTTTCTGGACAGCCAATTAATGTCATTCCTGATATGCTAACAACATCCAGTGAAGATAGCCACCATTAAAGAAGAAATCTGTAGGGTAAACACTGGATGCCTCCACATAAGCACAATCTACTCACCATATTAGAAAAAATGTATCTGTTCATGTTGCTGGTGTGTTTTCCAGACACCTTTTTAAGAGTAGAACCTTGAAGCAAGAAAGACAAAGTCTGCCTTTCAGCAGTGTTTAAGTGCATCTTGTACCACTAAAAGTGCAAGACTTAGTGGAAAACTGCTAAATGTAAGAATATTCCACCTCTCTTTGATGTAGAGTTGTGAGAGACTCATCTTCAACTGAGACTCCCAACAATACCAAAAAATACCCCCTCAGTCTTCATATCTTGTAATATACTAATATAAGCAGATATTAACCACTTACTCTATGCCTTAGACACAGCCCTTTTATAAAATCTTCCAGAAAGCTGAATGAGCTCAGGTCCTTGTTCTAAGGTGTCTGTTTTGGGGGTCAGAGGAAGAAATGATGTCAGGCCAGGTGATCAACTGTCATTTATGGCAGGGACTAGGCTTAAGCTAGTTGCCAGCTCCTGCCTCTTTCTTTGGACTCAACTGTTTGTTTCCCTGCTGTATTTAGAGAAGCAAACATGCTCACATTAACAAGTTAAATAAAATTGTAAAATAGAATCTGTCAGTCAAAAGTTCAGAAAATAGTTGTAGTTTGATTCTTGGAATACTTGTATTTCAAAATGCACACATATGCAGATAGACCCCATTTAGATACTGTGTATAATGTGAACATGCTTATTTGATTAAAACTATATTATAAAGTATTCAATTGTCATAAAGTTCTTTAAGTAGTGGCTATGCCAAATTAATTCTCACACCAAAGTATCTGAGCAAAGTCACCCAGTCTACCTCTTAATAACCACATGCTCTTGGGTAAGCCACTCATCATCACTGTGTTTGATTTCCTCCCTTATAACGAGAAACATTAATACATGGCTTGTCAACTTTGGTGAGTGTCAATGAGAATCAAATTGTCTAATATCTTATTAAGATACTAAATAATCCACTGTGGTAATTTTCCATTGTCATCTTTATGCACCCATGTCCAACATCATTGTGTTCTTCTCTTGTATGTGCTTGCCTAGTTTTCTAAGGAGGAAAAGGAGAGATTGACAATTTTAGTTCTGAATGCCAGGTTGCTATCTCACCTAGAATTAATGAAAATACTTCTATGTCACTATAGAAGGTGCCTCCATGTACACACAGTGATGCTAGGAGCCATCTAACATAAATGCAGAAGGAAAAAAATTGAAGTGAAATATTTCCAAATATGGGTTTTATTTTTCCTAAAGAAAGAAATCATAAAGCCTAGCTGACAGCTGTTGACCTTCTTATCAGAGTAGATCTTCTCTGCTCAATCCCATTATAAATGTTATGAATCCAGCCCAAAAGGAGATGTACTATGGCTCAGCACGAAAATTGTTCATTCATTCTCCCTGACTCCTTTTGTCACTAGGTAAGTAAGGGGTAATTATATCACCTGCAGATGGTCCTGCACTGCTCAGCAAGTACAAAATCTTCCATGATGGAAAGAACCTCAGAGAGCCCAAGGGATGCTTACAATCACTCCACAACAGCACAAGCTGTCTTGAATAATCTGGGGAGAAGCTGGTGTGGCTCTGCTGTGTACTGCAGGGAAAACGGCAGCTGCTTCAGGGAGCTTGAACAATAAATCACAACTCTTGATGGCACTTGTTTTACTGTCTTTTAGTGCCCTTCTGTCAGTCACCCAGCACCATCATTTAATAGAAGTTCTTCACAGGTCATTAGGTAACTCTAAAAGCAAATCCTATAGATGCTGCCTTATAATCCTGATGTCTTCCAGCTTGGGGGTGCAAGCTTGTGGAGAGGAGAGATAAATAGACCATGGGAGGGCCTAGGTTCAGGCACACATAGAGACCTACAGTGTGGAGTAAGGAAAGGGATTTTGGAGATATTAGGCTAAGATCCATAGGACAAGATTTTGGGCAAAACCATAGAAGTCCACTGGTAGAGTGTGCTCATCACAAGAAATGGATACCCAGGACCCCTGAGGACAGCCCTTTTCTTTCCCCTGTAGGCATCTTATTCCTCTCTTGGCAGTCTATCAGTGTACCCACCATGCAAGCAGCCTAGAGTTCAGACTACTTTGAGGCATTTCCCAGTTCTTTCAATATTCATGAAAGATTTTGGTAAGGTTGGTCGTAAGTATGTAGATGTCTAGTATTATGTTCTGTTTCTCCATCATATACACCTTCTATACTATAAGTATCTTATTGCACATATGATGAATGAAATGACCACTGTGGGTTGTGCACAGACTTTCCCTTTACCTAAACCCTTGGGAAAATATTGGAAATGCCAGTCCAATTTCTGCTCTTTCTTTCCTTCCCCTGCCTTTTAAAGGACTCTTGATCTCCAACACTTATTGTGTAATTTTTGTCACACAGACTTGGAGGATGGAGAAAGCATCATGGAGGTGATCACATAGGAAGCTATACTGAGGGAGGCTAGGTCAGTGTTCCCAGACAGAGCTGGGACATGTGGGGAGGACAGAAAGCAGGGTGTCCTGGCTGTGGACAACAAGGAGGTGATGTCATGTTTTGTGTAGGGGCAGGTATGGTGAGTAAAAGGCACTAGAGAGGGTAAGGTATAAAAACAGGGAATTTTATAAAGGGACATTGAATATTGTTGATGTGTAGCTTTTACTCCCCTTTGAAGAGATGCTGATGAGGAAGGTTTGTGTTGCTTATTAGCTGAGACTCTAGAACTTGACACCACTCAGAGATAGAATGCTTAGTTCTCAGACCTATTTTCTATGCAAAAGGCAGTATAGGTTTGGGGAGAAGCCATTGTCTCAGTTGAATCCAGGTTGGAAAGGTCCAGGACAGTCTCTGAGGACTCTCATCACCCTGAATATGAGGACCTGTCTAGGCTGGAGATCACCTCTTAGTCAGAGTGGAGGACCTGCTTGATGGGCAGAACCAGATACTTCTGGCGTGTAAATGAAGGGGTAGGGAGAGATGTCAGAGCTGAGAAGTGACTGGTTCCCATGGGGTGAGTCTCATGGAAGGACTTCAGTCATCTTGTCAGAATTCCCTCCAGAAGGCTGCCTGATGTTGCAAAGAGGCCCTGGCAATGAGAAGCTACAGTGAAGGGAATGTCTTCTGCAGGGCTTCACCAAAGAGGAAGACACCAAGCCTGAGCCAGTCTGCAAAAGAACCAACAAATGCTCCCACGCTAAAGGACTCAAGACAAAGGCAAACAGAAACAATAGACTCCACACCTGCCATGCATGAGCCATCTGCATATATTCTCCTTCTTTCCATGAGACAATGAGAGAAGTACCCAAGAGCCATCCATTTCCCCTCCCCAGCCTATCCACACCAAAAGTCAGACCCACACATCCATCCTGGACTGGGTGGATGGAAGGGAAGATTTGTGAAGTTTCATTTAAAGCTAAACGGAACATGATAGAATCTTAACTGCAATGGGACTCTTTATCAACCAAAGGTCAGTGACTGGAAAGTCCTGGAAACCTTGATCTACTTCTAAGGCAGCTACTTTGCAATGGAAAGGAGAGGTTCAACCAGTAGTCACTGGAAAACGGTGAAACCATGTTCTAGGTAGAAGCAGAGCTGGCACTCCTAATTACACCAGCTACATTTCTTCTCATGTCGCCCCCACCCCCCGCATGGGATCATAACTCCTTAAAGGAAGGAACCCTATCTGCATCTTCTCTCAAACACTTGCAGAAGTCTTTACCAGACTGTCATTCTGCAGACATTAAAGTTATCTGACTGTGTCCCCTCGGAACTATGAAGCTTGAAAGCAGAGGCTGCTTTTTTCTGCTGCGTCCCCATCTTCAAGAACAGACCTAGAACAGAAGTGTCACTGAATAAATGCTACCTGGACTGTAGAAATTACAAAAGACAGATATCAACTATGATGAACTGAATAATGGTCCCCAAAGAAGCCCATATCTTAATCCCTGGACCCTATAAATATGTTACCTTTCATGACAAAAGGGACTTTATAGACATGATTATATTGACAAACTTGAGATGAAGAGATTATTCTAGATTATCCAGGTAAACCTAAAGTAATCACAAGTGCCTTTTTATGAGAGAAGCAAAGGAGCCAAAATTAAAAAAAAAAAAAAAAAGAGAGATGTGGTGGCGAAACAAGAGGTAGGGGGGATGAGCTTGAAGTTGGAGGAAGGGGCTATAAAACAATACTATGGGCAGTTTTTGGAGCTGGAAAAGGTAAGGAGTTGGACTTCCCCAGGAACTTCTGGGAGGAATATCATCCTATCCAACACTTTGATTGTAGACTTCTGGCCTCCAGAGCTGTAAAACAGTAAATTTATGCTGTTTATAGCCACTGAGTTTGTGGTCATTTCTACAACAATAAGAAGCCAATATACCAAGGGACCACTGGAGGTATTGCTACTAAAGACCCAGAAAAGAAAGTGCCTGAAATGTCCTGACACTGGTATTTTGTGCAGCACCCTAAGAAGTAAACAAGAAATAAGGACTGGGACCTGCCAAGCCCCACACTCTCATTATCATGGTAACATTTCACTAGAACTCTGGCATGTGAACATATGCTCTCTGGATGCCTATTTTCTCCCTTAAATTTCTATGACATTCTCTTGTTAGCTTTTTCAAGCATTGTCTTCCCTTATTTCTGTGTTTATGATGGATTTCTTTTTTTTTTCTTCCCTGTGCCTCTGTTTCCTCTAACTGTGCTTCCTGTTTGTTTTGATCTTTGTCACATTACAGGTTATATCAGATGTCTGATGATCCTTGATTTTCTGCTTGTATTTAAAAGTAAAGAACTGAAAAGCCTCCAGGGAGTTCTGAACACTATACCACAGGGTTGCGAACCTTGACACTGCTACTGTTTTGGAAGCAAGAAGATAAGGAAATCCAGTCCCATGGTGAAGCAGTCCATATGTCAGCCTTCCAGAACATACAGCATAGAACACAGACCAGGGAAGGGAGAAGAGTGGATGGGGGCAGAAAACAGATGATAGCCAACATAGGTATCTTCATTCCCATTTTCAGAGAAGAAAACTGAAGATCTAAGAGATAAACTTGGCCTAGTTATAGCTAGTAAACAGCAAAGAAAAATTTAATCTGGGAGGCCTACATGTATCTGAGAGTGGAGCTCTTTTACCTCTAACAGGGGGAAGGTCAATCTGGAACAGAAACACTGAGTACATGGAAGGGATATTTGAGTATACATATTTCATTGACTGTATGAAATTCAGCTTTGGGTTTAACTCACATTATTGAGCATTCACTACATCTAAGGCCCAGACCCTGATATTAGGTGAGCAGCTACTGCAGGCAAGGCACACTCAGTCCATAATCTCACCGTTATACCACACAGTCTATTAGACTACACACTGCAAGGTGATTGAAGCCTCCTTCTCTGCAGGGGACATGAAAAACAATTCAACATCTCCCCTGGATTTCTAGACAATGTTAAACTCCCTTGTCCATCAACTGACAAATGGATAAAGAAATTATGGTTTATATACACAATGGAATACTATGTGGCAATGAGAAAGAATGAAATGTGGCCTTTTGTAGCAACATGGATGGAACTGGAGAGTGTTATGGTAAGTGAAATAAGTCAGACAGAGAAAGACAGATACGATATGTTTTCACTCATGTGGATCCTGAGAAACTTAACAGAAGTCCATGGGGGACAGAAAGAAAAAAAAAGAGGTTAGAGAGGGAGAGAGCCAAAGCATAAGAGACTCTTAAAAACTGAGAACAAACTGAGGGTTGATGGGGGGGGTGGGAAGGGGGGGGTGATGGATATTGAGGAGGGCACGTTTTGGGATGAGCACTGGGTGTTGTATGGAAACCAATTTGACAATAAATTTCATATAAAAAAAAAAACTACTTTGTTGAGCCTCCATGACCAGGTACTATGTGGTCTCCTAAACCTTCCATTTCATTTCCTTGTCCTAGTCTGTGTTCTAACTGAAAGTAAGCAGCTTTCCTCCCAGAGTCTCTTGCTCAGGACAACCTCCCTTCTTTCTTGCTTACCTGTCTCAACCTCCAGGAATCCATGTTCCCACGGCACCCTCAACTTCTTACCACCTAATATCAGTTGAACACTGTTATCATTGTTTCATTTTCAATCTCATACTTGAATGACTTACCCACTTCCTCTCACTCTTTTCCAGCTTCTTCATGCATCATGCTGATATGCTGGTATCCCATGTTCAATTCCTACTGGGAGACCATGTGCCAATTATATCCTCACAAACACTGGTCTGCCGGGTGGCTTTACTTTTTCATTTTCACATAATGAATTGGCAGATTAGTTTACTCATCTCAACCTATAGTTCCTGTGGGGCATCATCTAGCATCCCTTCAAACCTAAAACTTCCTGCATCACCACCTGAAAGGTGGAGAGAATTGGCCAGCCTCCTCCAGATACAGCTCTTTCCCAGACCATTCTTATGTATTTGCTATGTGAATTCAGGTTCAGAGGGCCATGTACTTGCTGTTAAGAAGTATGGCTGCTTTGCTAATGGTGATCTTGTATCCTACAGTCTTGCTAAACTTGCTTATTATTTTGTCAGGGTTTTAGTGTATTCCTTCAGATATTTTATATATCAGATTGTATGATCTGTGAATAAAAATAGTTTAAATTCTTTTTTTTCCCAATATGGGTGCTCTTCATTTTCTTTCCTAATTCCTCTGTCTAGAACTGCCATTAAAATGTTGAAAAGAAAAGGCAAGAGTGGACATCTTTGTCTTCTTCCTGATCTTAGGGAAAAAGTGTTGTTTTTCATCATTAAGTATGATGTTAGCTGGAGGTTTTTCATAGATATCCTTTATGGGGTTGAGGAAGTTCCCTTTTATTCTTAGTTTGCTAAGTGTTTTTGTCATGAAATTGCATTAGATTTCATTAAATACTTGTACTGCATCTATTAAGAAAATGGTGTGGGTTTTTTTCTCCTTTATTTTGTTAATATGATATTACATGTGTTGATTTTTGTATGCTGAACCAACCTTGCATGTAGATATATCCAACTTGTTCATTGTGTATAATAATACATTTATATACTACTGGATTTTGTTTGCTCATATTTGCTGAGGCTTTTTACCTCTACATTCATGGGAAGTATTAGTCTATAGTTTTCTTTTCTTCTAATATTTTTCTCTTGTTTTGTTATTAGGGTAATACTGGTCCCGAAACTGAGTTGAAAGTGTTTTGTCCTCTTCTGTTTTTGGGAACAGAGGTAAAGTACTGGCATTTAAATATTTGGTATAGAATTCAGGCCATCTGAGACTATTTTTTTCTTTATGGAATTGTTTTGGATTGACAATTAAATTTATTTACTTGCCATAAGTTTATTCAGATTTTCTATTTATTTATGAGTCAGTTTGGGTACTTTTTATCTTTTTCTCTTGTTTTGTTTTGTTTTCCAGGAATTTATTTGGTCATTTCTTCTATTTTTTCCCATTTCTTCTGAATTACCTAATCTTTTGGCATATAGTTGTACATAGTAGAAATTATGTGTGTGTGTGTGTGTGTGTGTGTTCATTTTCTTTCTCACTTTCACTCCTGAGTTTGGTAACTTGATACTTCTCTCTTTTTTCTTAGACAATATAGCTTAAAATTTGTCAATTTATTAAAGACAAGTTTTTAGTTACTTGATATTCATTATTATTTTTCTTTTCTCTATTTCATTTACTTTCACTGTAATGTTTATCATGGGCTTCATTCCTCTTGGTTTGAATTTAATGCATTCTTTTTTCTTCTAGATACATAGGGTGGAATTTTATGTTATTGATTTGAAATTGTTCTTCTTTTTCAATATATGTATGTATAGCTACAAATTTTTCTCTGAGCATTGCTTTTGTTACATCCTATGAGTTTTTAATATGTTGTGTCTTCATTTTCATTAATTTCAAAGTATGTCCTAATTTCTCTTATGATTGTTTTTTTTTACAGATTCTCTGTTTATGAGTGTGTTAATTTTGACATATTTGTGAATTTCCCTAATTTCCTTCTGTCAATTTCTAATCTAATCACAAGTGGTCAGAAAACATACCCTGTATGCTTTCAATGTTTGTATTTTTATTGAGGTTTGTTTTATGGCCTAGCATATGTTCTATCCTAGGTAATGTTCCATGTGCACTTGAGAAGAGTGAGTGTTTTATCATCATTGGACTATATTCTACAGACGTCTTGTGTTTACAGTGTTGTTAAAGTCCACCATTTCCCTGTTGATCTTTGTCCCAGTGGTTCTATCCATTAAATGTTAAGTTGTCTATTTTCCCCTCACTTCTGTCCATTTTTGTTTCATATATTTTGAGTCTCTGTTGTTATGTGCATGTATATTTAGTATTGTTATATCTTCTCTGTGAATTAAACTGTTTATCATTATGAAATATTTCTCTTTACATTTTGTAATTTTTGTGTGTTTACTGTAAAGTTTATTTTTTTTCTGATATTGGAATAACCATTCCAGCTCTCTTATGCTGCTATTTACATGGTATATCTTTCTCCATTCTTTTAGTTAATCAACTCTTTTGTATCTTTGTATATAAACAGTGTCTCTTGTAGATAACACAGAGTTGACCCTTGTTTTACTACTCAGTATGAAAATCTTTATCTTTTGATTAGATTATGGAATTTCTTAGCATTTAATGTTATTATTGACATGGTTGGATTTATAGCCATTTTTCCTTTTGTTTATTTTTATGTATCTCATTTCCCTTTTTTCCTCTGCTCCACCTTTATTACTACTTTTACTTACATGGATTTTTTTACTGTAATACTTTAATTTCTTTAGTAATTTAGCCACTTCAGGTCGTACTGTGTATATCTTAATTTAACAAAATCCATTTCATAATTATACTAACTTATTTCCGGTTACATACAGCAACTTTACTTCTATATAGTTCCTTCCCTCACCCTACTTTTTGTGCTGTTATCATTATGTATATCTGTATGTTAAAAACTCACTGTATGAGTCAAGGTACTCTAGAGAAACAGAGCCTGTGTGTATATGTGTATATGTGTAGTTGTCTTTAGTTCTTTAAATACATTTATATTTGCTAATGAAGTCCTTATCTGCTAACTCCATTCAAAAGCAGTTTCCATACCTGTGTATGGATAACACTTCAGTGTTTCTTAGCATGTACATTATTTTTTGTTAAAACTAAACAATGTTGATAATATATTATAGCAACTCCAAATACTGGTCATTATCTCCCCCAGGGATGATGTTGTTATGTGCTTGGTCACTCATTTTTCAGGGTAGTAACTTGGCTGAACTAACACTGAAGGGTGTAGCTGCCAAAGACTCTGCCCAGATTTATTTTTTTGTTATATTTCAGCCTAGTTACCTAAGGGTCACTCCTCAGTCAGCGTGAGCCACATTTTGTTCAAAAGTTACATTTAATTCCCTTTGGCAAGATGGATTTTTACCCTTAACCATCAGATGTGTGTAGCTTACAGGCTGATATTACAGTTGTAGAAGTGTGTGTGTGTGTGTGTGTGTGCGCTTGCCCACTGTTAATAACTTGAACTTTTTAATTTAATTACTCATGAGATGGTGTGCCTTGGGCATGCATGCAGTCTATCAGACTAAGGGATGAAGTAATATTATTTTTAAACCTGGCTTCCTAGGAGTCACCTTGCATCAGAGCAACTTAGTGTTCAGTGTTTGCTCAGAGATTGTATTTCAAGCCCCTAGTACAAGCAAACCTTCAACCCTTTGTTGACTAACCTGTGTCAGGCAATGGGAATGTTTTCAAGTCTTATCCACATCATTCTCTGCTTTATTCTGATTGGTAGAGTTCAGCACTTGCACACAGCCTTCCCAGCACTCAGGGTTAACCATGATCTTAAAAGGCTTTTCTTGGTCTTAGCTTTTTCTCTCTGTGGTTATCTTAAACTCTTTTTCTTTTGCCATTTAGACTGTTGCCACAAGTACCATGGAGCTATTAGTGTCATCATAATCTCTTTCTACCAAGGTCTCCTTTTTTGTGGCAGCATCTTTTTTTTTTCAATTTTGTTAATGTTTATTTCTGAGAGAGATAGAGCACGAGTGGGGTAGGGGTAGAGAAAGAGAGAGGGACAGAATCTGAAGCAGGCTCCAGGCTCTGAGCTATCAGCACAGAACCCAATGCGGGGCTCAAATCCACAAACTGTGAGATAATGACCTGAGCTGAAGCCGGACGCTCAATCAACTGAATCACCCAGGCGCCTCTTTTTGGCAACATCTTTAAGCATGCAATTCTGTACTCTCTTCCAAATAAAGTCAGTCCCCCAAAACAGAGGTGTGTTGCATTTATTCCTTCTGGCTTTCCTCCCCACTCTCCTTTGAAAGCAGAATTCTAAACTACACAGGATCTGATGTGGGGACTGTAGAGTGACAACCTTGTTCTGTGAGCAGACACTGGGGATGGGGAAAGATAGCCTCTGGTCATCCTAGCTGGTTTCTGCTGACATAGAACCTCTGCTTCATGGGGAAATTTCTTGGGAGGTGGGGTGGAATCCTTGTACTCTTAACATGATGCACCTGGAGTAGAGCTTCCACCTTATGAGTAGAGGCTGAGTGAAGAAGGGAGTCTTTTCAGCAGTGCCTCCTGGAATAGAGTTTCTGCAATATGGGGCTGGAAGAAATGAAAACTGTCAGCAGTCTGCTCCTTTCTGAATGCAAACACAGGTCCAGACTGGACGATGGAGAAGAAGGAAAACCATCTTCTTGACTACATCTATCTGTATGGAGTGCCCAAGGTAGAGTTTCCATAAGAAAGTGGGGAGGGAGATGGAGAGACCTGGCATTGACTCAAATGCCACATACTCTGTTCTTATCAAGATACAGTGGATGTTGTTTAATGAAATATTTCTCCATTTGCTGTATGTCTTTAGGACAATTTCCATAGACTTTACATAATTGGGTTTTTTTAAAAATAAATTTATCCCATTAAATGGTAAGGAGTTATGCTTTACTCTTCACTTTTCTATTCTAGAGCTCCATTATGAATCCAGATATTTGAGAAAGCTGTTTGCCCATTAGAAAGTCTGTGAGGTGCTGGAAGTTTGCAGCCAAAGTATTAACTCTTTCAGGAACCCATATGAGACATAAATTTTTCATCCTACCTTCTGATCTTGCACCCCAGTTCCACACTGACTCAGATCAGCATGTCACAGACCCTTCAGCACAGGAATGAGCCATCTGATCGCAGCCCCTAGCCACCTCATGTCTATCTGACTTTGGGTAGATGAGATAACTTCTTTGAGCTTTAACATTGCTCGGCTAGAAATGTCAATACTTCTTTTCAAAGTCATAAAGATTTGGAATATTATGAACTCAACCTGTGAACCGAAGAAGTCTCCTTCTCTATGGCACCACCTTTATCCTTCTACGTTTCCCACAGACAAGGAAGCATGGCTCTTGGTTCAGTGTATTTCTTGAGAAGCAGAGAGTGATCAGGACTTGGCTCCTCTTGCCCAACTTATCCCTTAGGGAAGTCAGGGGCTTTTGTACCACTAAAAAGTGTGGTCCATTTAAAAAGTGGTCCTCACAATACTCAAAAACTGAATAATCCAATTTTTAAAAAATGGGCAGAAAACATGAACAGATATTTTTCCAAAGAAGACATCCAGATGACCAATAGACATATGAGAAGATGTTTAACATCATTCATTATCAGGGAAATGCAAATCAAAATTCCAATGAGATATCATCCCACACCTGTCAGAATGGCTAAAATTAACAACACAAGAAACAACAGGTGTTGCCAAGGATGCAGAGAAAGAGGAACCACCTTGCACTGTTGGTGGGAATGCAAATTTGTACAGCCACTCCGGAAAACACTATGGAGGTTCTTCAAAAAGCTAAAAATAGAGCTACCTTAGCAATCACACTACTAGGTGTTTACCCAACGAAAACAAAACAAACAAACAAAAAACTAATTCAAAGGGATACAAGCACCCCAGTATTTATAGCTGCATTATCTTCAATAGTCAAACTATGGAAACAGCCCAAATGTCCATCAACCAATGCATAGATAAAGAAGAAGTGGTATATATATACATATATATATATATATATATATATATGTATATATATATGTATATATATATATACACACACACACAATAGGATATTACTCAGCCATAAAAAAATAATAAAATATTGTCATTTGGAAAATGTGAATAGAGCTAGAGTGTATCATGTTAAGCGAAACAAGTTAGAGAAAGACAAATGCCATAGGATTTCACTCATGTGGAATTTGAAAAACAAAACAAATGAAGATAGGGAAAATTAGTGAGATAAAGAAAAATCAAGAAACAGACTCTTAACTATATAGAACAAACAGATGGTTACCAGAGGGGAGGTTAGTGGGGGCAATGGGTTAAATAGGTGATGGGGATTAAGGAGTGCACTTGTAATGATCACTGGGTGCTGTATGGAAGTATTGAATCACTGTATTGTACACCTAAAACTAATACTATAC
Organism: Lynx canadensis; assembly: GCF_007474595.2. NCBI lineage: Eukaryota > Metazoa > Chordata > Mammalia > Carnivora > Felidae > Lynx > Lynx canadensis. Next base: position 109,341,529 of record NC_044310.1, read on the forward strand.
TTATGTTAACTAACTGGAATTTAAATTTAAAAAAATTAAAAAGTACATAAAGTAAACCACAGTACCACACACACAAAAAGATCCAAGTGTTTGTAAACTTATGTGTTGAAGCCTGTGGGAATAGACTTATGCTAAACTCATTAATATGCACTGTATACAAACCCTCAAAAAAAAAGGTGGTCCATAGACAAGAAACAACCGCATCCCAGGAGACAAGAAATGCACAATCCTGGGCCCTGCCCCATGTATAATAAAGATGAGACCTATAAATCTGGGCTTTTAAAAATAGGCTTCCTGGTGATTGTGAGGCAGTTTAAGTTTGAGAAGCATTGTCTCAGGATCTGATGGAAGAATAAATAATCCTTTCCTCCCTGAAGTTAATGTTTCCTTAATCCAAACACCCTACATTTGGGGGAGGGATAACTGTGAGAGGTAGGAAGCTGTCAGTAAAAACAAAAGAACCATTTTATCTTTAATACTTTAAGTCATCAGGGCACAAACATAAAGCATCACTCTTTAATACCCTCTGTTAGGAAGCAGGAAGTGGAAAAAGGCACTCTCTCTTCTGTAGGTGCACATCACCACCCTGGTGCTCAGCTCAAGCTCAAGGACCCCAAGTTGCAATGGTTGCAGAGAGGCTGTTCAAGATACCCTTCATAGAGGTGAGGGAACAGAATTCTCTCTGAGTGTGGGTTTGTTTGCAGCAGCCATGGGATGTTACAGGGGACACCTGTGGCCCTTTGTGAGGAGTATGGGTAAATGGGATGTGTAAAATCCAGTGGCATTTGGCCATATTTGTCCATGTTTACCCAAGATTGTGAAGCCAGAGGAAGTTCAGGGTATTGGTGTCTTACTGTAGTTACTACTTAGTGAAGTCCATCCTGCCAGGTCATACTTTCCCATGTTAGTTTGTGAGCACTGTAGTAACAGAGTGCCACAGAATGGGAGCCTTAGGCAACAGAAATTCATGTCTCACAGTTCTGCAGGTTAGAAGTTTGAGATCAAAGTGTGGGCATTGTTGGTTCTTCCTAAAGTGTCTCTCCTTGTTTTGTAGATGGCTGTCTCCTTTGTCTGTCTTCACATGGTCTTCCCTGTGTCTATGTCCCAATCTCCTCTTCTTATAAAGACATCAGTAAAACTGGATTAAGACCCACCTAAATGGCTTTCTTTTAACTTATTTTTTTCCTCTTTAAAGACTCTATGTCTAAATACAGTCACATTCTGAGGTATTGGGGGTTAAGACTTCAGCACAGGAATTTTGGAGGTACATAGTTCAGCCCCTAACACCAACTTTTCTAATAATCTAAAGCTTAGAGAGGTTGACACTTGTCCACATCTGGACAGTTAGTGAGCCGCAAATGAGGACTTGAGGCAGGACTTCCAGTTTGCACAGAGCTACCCAGGGTCTCTCTCCCATAGTTGCTTCCCTTTGCAACTCCCTGGATTCCCCACCCAGCTGCTAAGAGGCTTTTGGTTCTGTTGATCCTACAGGCAATAGTTGTAAACATTAGTCAAGAACCCATTACTGCCCAGATCACTTCAATGTCCAGTCAAAACCTATTTGGTGCTCTTCTTGATGACCTCAGGTGGGAGATAGAGCTCCAAGACTAGGGAGATACCCATGGTGTTCTCTTGTTTTGTTCTCCCTTTTTTCTTCCTCCTAATCCAGTAACCATGAATGTCCTGCCAGCATCCTTGCCTCTTCCACAGAACCACGACAACTAACCTTCCCACAGTGTCCTCAATAGGCTGAGACCAGAAGACAAACACAGCCGTTTAGACGGACACATCATTCTACACTGGCCCCATGCATGGCAAGACCAATATATGGATGTCTTTGGGATGATTGCAATTGTGTTTCCACTAGCAGCTCCAGAACGAACAGTTCTAATTTGAGGCTTTATGAATATTTGTAAAAGAATTTTCAAATTTAGGCTAGTTATATTCCAACATAATGAGAGTGCATGGCAAGAATGCTAATTATTTTAAGACATATATCTGTGCACATGCTACACTATTAAATTATTATCACCATGTGATATGTATGATGGGGCTGCAGGGCATTGTCCAGATGCAGAGAGGAGTGCTCACTGATCAAAACAGGTGTTATCATTCCTTTGTTCTCTTTTGCTTATTAGAAAGCAGAGCAGAGAATTAATTGTTTTAAAACAACACACACAACATTTTTGCAATTTGATGTCTTGGTGCCCTTTGCTGGGGGTGGGACATCTTTCCCCACCTCCTCTAGCTCTTATGATTTCCTCAAATGTGCCCATCCCACTATGGGAGGTAAGGCTAGATGCTCACCTGAGATTGAGACCAGAAATCCACTTCTCAGCATGAGATAAAGTGCATTTGAATGAGCTGCTCCATGAGGGACAAACTATCCAGTTGGTATTGTTAAGACTTAATGAGTACATTCCAAGCAACTCTCTGGCAATTATTTCTCAATGATGTATGACAAGTTGCTGTTTGTACAAGCTTATAAAATGTTACAGAGTTTCATTAATTTGCCCTTCATTATCAATGTAATTTCGCTAATGATTCCATCTACATAGAGTGTTCTGCCCTCAGAGATGCCAGCTTACTGACAAAGCCTATGGAAAGTGCATATTCCATCCTTGCTCAGGTGGCACCTGGACATGGCTCAGGCTCATCCCACTGCTTCTTCACTTATACTTCAAAGTAGAGCAATCTTGTGTTAATAAATGAATAATAACTCCCCATAAGAAACTGCAAATTTATTGGAAAAGTAAGAATATGAAATTAGCAAATCTTTTAATTGTGTGTGATTGCCCCAGAGTGATGAAGCTGTTTATTATTAACTGTCTTTCCTCCAGGCTTAGTCACTTCTATGCTATTTTTATGTCTGTTCTGCTGGTTCAGTCCCAGACAGCATTGACACTGGGCGCTGCTGACCCCCGGGGGCAGGAGCAGTGGGTGTGGGGAACTGCAGGGAAGGAGCAGGCTGGTGGGGAGATGCAGGGCCCTGGGTGCAGAATCACATCATCCAAGGGAGAATTTCTGGACCTGGGTCTTGTTGTATGACTGCAAGAGTCATTTTGCCTCTCTGAGTCCCCGTTTACTCATTTGTGTAATGGAGACAGTGATTATGTGCTTCACAGGGATGCCAGAAGATTAAATATATAATTATGAAAGGTGCTTGGTAGAGAGCAAAGACCCACCGCAATAAGTTACCTTTCAATCATTAGAGCAGGATAAATGAATCCAGTCCCTAAAAGCAAGCAGTCAAGGTGGGAGCCGGCTGGGGGGTGGTGGGGGGAGCCTCTTACAAACTCTCAAACCTGCAACATGAATAAAAGACTTTTTTTTAAATGGGAAAATCCCCAGAAGTGAGGAGACAAGGTCAGCTTTGTTTGTAACATCTTCACCCATAGGAACATAATTGTAACCCTTCCCCACCAGCCAAAGGTCAGGGGGCACTGGATCCTGTGGTGGCTCCAGCTGACAGGCCAGAAGATAGCCAGCTGCATGCCTGAAGTCAAGTCAGTTGAATTCAGCAAGCATTGAGCTCCACTGGGTTCTAGACTGAATCTGAGGTATAGACAAGATTTAAACACAAGTGCTCAGCATGTTCTCAGTCTATCTGTGGGACTGACATATCACAGTTGTAAATATGAAGTCATCTGGAACCATCAACCTGGAGAGGAGCCACTTAGGCCAGATGGGAGGGTCAGCTTCCCAGAAAGAAGACTGAGGACCCAGAAGGATCAGGAGGATAGAGATATGAGGGAGGATCACTGCATGGAAATCCACAGAAGATTCATACCTTAAAAGCACAAGTGTCGTTTGCATCAGGATGAGGCTGAACGTACAGGCTGAGTTGTGTCCTTGGGACTTGGAACACCCATGGCAGCTGAACTTCAGCCTGCTTCCTGTCCTCTCTTTTTCCTTGTGTTTATTAGGAAATATTTCAAACATTCAAAAAGCAGAGTGAGTTACATGACAAAGTGTTGATATATTTGTCATATTTGCTTCATGTTTTATTTTACAAATAAATCATTTTGAATTGTTATGGTATCCTTACCATCTCTACCAAATCCCCTATGCTTCCTCTTCCCCCTTCCCTAGGGTATTCATTACTCTAAAGTTAGTGTTTATATATTAGTACCTCATATATATAAATTCATGAGAAGCATATTATATTTTTATGGGTATTTTAAATGTATAAAAATGGCATCCTATGCTTTTTCTATAGCAAGCATCTTTCATTGGATTTTATTTTCCTAGATTGATTCATGTGTATCTAGATCATGCATTTAATCTGCATGATATTTAATTGTATTAATATACCAAAACTTAATTATCTATTTTCTTGCTGGTAAGTGTTTATGTTTTATTTGTTTCTATTTTATTGCAAACAAGCCTTCAATGAGCCTCCTTGACATGCCTCCTTGTACACACAAGCAGGAGCATCTGGAGGATATTTACCTGCAGGTAGAATTGACAAGACTTAAGGAGTGAACCTTAGTTTGGATAGACATTGCCACATTGCTTTCTGACACAGTTATACCAGTTTTCACTTTTCCCAGCAGAGCCCCCATGCCTGCATCCTTACTAACACATTGGACTATAAGACTTGTTTGTTTTCCTTTTTCCAATATTATGAGAATGAAATGGTATCCTTTTGTTGTTTTTATTGAGTTTTTCTGATTTCTAAGGAGCATATGCATCTTAATAAGTGTTGATGTGCCAGCTGTTTTTCTTCTGAGAATTTCCTACACATGTCATCCTCCACTTATTTTGTTGTATTGTTGTTTTTGCCCTGATCTGTAGGAGTTCTTTATGTGTTGTGGTTACCATTATAAGTTTACTTGGCAAATATTTCCTCCTACCCAATGGCTTTTTAAAAATTTTGCTTATTTTGGATTTTTAGAGCAAAACCATCTTATCATTCTAATGCATGAAACTTATCAATCTTTTCATTTATGTTTTGTGTTGTCTTGTCCTTTTATTTTATTTTTTAAATTTATTTATTTTGAGAGAGATGAGAGAACATGCACATGAGGGGGGGAGGGGCAGAGACAGAGGGAAAAAGAGAAGCTCAGCCCTCGGCATGTTCTCAGTCTACTTGTGGGAATGACATATAATGATTATAAATATGGAGTGATCTGAAACATCAGATCTGTCAGCACAGAGTCTGATGCAAGGCTTGATAGCACAAATCATGAGATCATGACCCAAGCTGAAAGCAAGAGTTGGATGTTTAACCAACTGAGCCACCGAGGTGCCCTTGTTTTGTCTTTTTAAAAAAATTGTTTCCTGCCCTGATGCAATACAGATGTATTTTCTTCTAAACTTTTGTGGTGGTTTCTGTTATTTTTCACCCTTAAATCTTTAGCCCACAAGGAAGCCCACATTTTGTATAGTATGAGCTCATTTTATTTTATTTTACCATAAGCAAGCCAATTGTCTCAACATGCTGAGAAGTCTATACTCTTCTCCACTGATGTGTAATGCTGTGTTTTGCTTCCATATCACAGGACAAAGGAGACTATTATATGAAAATTTCCAGCCTCTGCTTTTCTTCCTGTTAGGCAGAGTTCAGCTTATTCCCTTGTCTTGCCCTCAAAGGAGGGAGAGAGTTCTTCCTAACTGGTTATTTTAACTTCTGCATAGTAGAATTGGGAGGAGAAAACAAGATGAGGCAAAAGATGTGCTAATCTAACATTGATTGAAGAGTTTCTGGGTTTGGAAGAATGTGTGTGGGGTTAGAAAGTGAGAGAGGAGAGGAAGAATAAGAAGGTATGTTGTGGGAATGGGTGTGTGATGAATGTACTACCTGTCACTTAACACCCTTCAGGAGGTGCAAGTAAGGAACAGAGTCCTTTAAGATTGTTTCATTAGTTGTTTTTGGAACTAATGCTTTGGTGGAAAGCATTTCAACTGCTTAGAGATTGAACTACATCTTTCTAGGAAAGATTTTATTTCAAAGAAAAGTTACTGGTTAAGATGGCAGATTGAAATTGCAACACAGCAGGAAAACTGACCAACAGCAAGTACAGTTGATTGGGGTTATAATATAATGTAATAAGTTGCAAAAACTGTTGACTAATGAAAGAAACATGCCATGCAAAAGTGCCTGGGAAAGCAAAGAAAGATTTGAATGCTAATCTTGTTTCCATATCCCAAAAGCCCAGTAATCCTTAAAATGTGTACTAATAACTCCAAAATGGAAGGGAAACAAAGTGAGAGGTTAACCTTTCCATTTTCCTCTTACCTTAAAGCAGAGAGATAGTAGAGGTTGGGGTGAAATGTGTGGAAAGAACAGTACAGAACAGTGTTGGCTCTATCTCAGCATTCCAATTGAATTAATGGCAAAGATCCAAAGCCTAAGAGTACTCCCTCTTACAAATGGGATGTATATCCCAACTTGGGAGGTTGAGAAGTCCTGATATAGGACATTAAAAAAGAAATTCACACGAAGAGCTTAGGTCATTCAACTCAGGGTGTCTACAGTGGGATCCTAGATTCCTTTTGGGTGTTCACCATACCCTCAGGCTACCAAGACCTACCAGAATTCAAAGCATTCAACACCTACCTTCCAATGGTAACTGAAAAGAGGAAACAAGCCGGCCTCTAATACTATGTGGTGAGAGGGAATGAATCAATCATCCACACTGAGCTATATAAATACAGTAGCATTGCTCAAGCCTGAGCAAGATGAAAAGAAACAACCTCCTACAGCAAATATATATACATGTAATGTATTATATCAAAGGCATATAAAAACTATGAAAACATAAGCAGAAAAATACATGGAAATTAAAATTATTCCTTTATAGAATAAGGTTAATAAGAATATAAATTCAAAAGCTCAAAGAAGACCTAATAAACCAAAGAATGGGACCAAAAGAAGTATTGAATAAGCTAGCCAAAATACCATAACATACCAAAAACAATAGCATGATCATATTATCTCACAACCAGTAAAGTTGTATAAACAACAAAGAACTACATAGTCACCACTGGCAACTGAATTACAAGAAGAAAGCCTTGATTTCAAATAAGTAAATCAATTAGAGGAAAGATGACAGATATGGAAGACAGACAAAGATGATGTAATCTAAGGATAACTAGGTCTCTGAAAAGGAGCCTCCAACAAATGGAACAAAACACATATTCTTATACACAGAGAAACATCCACAGAGAGAAAACTTCCCAGTTCTGAAGATAAACGTTCATACCATGTCCCATGAAAATCAGATAAACTGATTAACTTCAAGTAGGTCATTTGGTGAAAGGGATGGACATCACATCAGATTTCTCTTTGGCACTATTTAGTGTTGTGAGTACATAAAAGTGTTTCTAAATATTCTTAGGGAAATAAACTATGACCAAGAATAGTATACTAAACAAATATTTCATTCAAGTATTACAGCTTTAGGGAGGTCATCTCAAAGGTGATAGATCTCAAGAAACCCAACATTCTTAAGCTCAATTTGAAACAAAACAAAAACAAAAACAAACAAAAAACCTACCAACAGTGAAAGGCAGTCAATTGAAAAATTTGGGCATAGGGAAGCCAGAAGAGGGTCCTGAGCCTCAGACAAGTTTACACATTGTATCAATGCTAAATAATCAAAATTAACATTTATAAAATAGAACATGAACATTATAAATATTGACAATATAAAAACAATAACTGAATACTATCATGAACTGCAGGGGGAAGCTGATGGGGAATGGTAAAGAATATCATCCTTACATTTCATGGGCAAGTGCTAAATTGAAACTATATAGCATGTAGTCAAAGCATGTAGTTCAAATCACATTTTAATATTTTTCATAATCTATTTCTTATTCTCAAAAAGAAGTCTGTTATATAATAATAGTATTTTTTTGTAGTGGTGAAATATGTACTTAAAGTGTTCATGGTAAGATTAACAGTGCAGAGAATGGGGTGGAGGCACCCAAGGATGATGGAACCAGTTAGAAGGAGAGATGATACAGACATGAGAAAAAAAGAAGTAAAGAGAAATGAACAGGCAGAAGCAGTAGGGAGGGAGCAGAGATAGATAGAGATGTGGATGTAGAACCAGGAATACTTGGAGATAGTTTACAGAGTAAACCCTGATGGGGCCAAGCCAGGATCAATGGCAAAACTCCATGGGCAAGCCTGAGAAAGGCAGGGTCAAGTGCACAGGGTGAGAGGGTAGTCCTTTGCAAGAGCCACCAGTGGTATTAGGCAACCAACTGGTTCCTCCCTCTCCATTTTTCTTTGGTCCCATGGCCATTGAGTGACAATTCTCACACCTGACTTGGTCCATCTGGCTCAAAGGCCATGGAAAAAATGCCTGCACATGGCAACTCTGGGCAAGTTCTGGCCCCAAGTAACATGAACATGTAGATACTGAGGCAACTTCTGAAACCATGTCTCTGAAATTTCAATAATATTATATTTAAATCTCAGACAAGTATAGGCAGTCAATATGGGTGGGTCCAAATAACACATGGAACTTTCCAGCCATTTAGCAAATACTCTTGGCTATTCTTCTCCTCCAACATGGTGAAGTGCCCCAGGCCTGAGCATGGAGGTCCATAAATGAGAACAGCCTCTCTAGTGCTGAGTTGGCAGTAGATGCTCCTGAGAACCTCTCCCCAGGTACAGAGAGTGGACTTTTCATCTTGTTTTTTCAATCTTTGCCTAACCCTGCTTTGGAGATTTAATAGCAAATCTTTGTAAGGTCCATCCTTTGTCAGGGGTGCACAATCTAAGTGCTTTACATGAACTAACTTGAAACGCCCCTGTTGCAGCAGATTGTGCTTTGCAGAGGTGACCACAAAATTGCTGCCCATCCTACAGGTAATTGTAGCATGAGACTTTGATGCTCCTCTCATGGAGAAGTTGTGTCTCCTTAAGGGTGGGGCTCTTGTGACTCTTCAGTCAGTAGGATGTTGTGGAGGTGACAGTGGATAGCTTCCAATGTTGGTTCATAAAATATGACACAGTTTCCACTTTGTGTAATAGAATATTCTTCAAAGCCTTTCACTGCCATATAAACCCTGAGGTTGCCATGCTGTGATGAAGTTCAAACTAATTCACCTGGAGGGACAGCATGATGAAGCCCTGAGGTTGCATGAGGAGAACAGTTCTAACCATCTCTAGCTGCTTCACTACTCACCTCTGGTTCCAGCTCCCACCACTGTCTGACCACCACAATCCCAGCAGAAAACCCGAGGTAGAACTGTCCAGCAGAGACCTTCATGAACTGATGACCTACTGTGAGATAACATGAGAAACTGAGATAACATGATTTCTGCTGTTCTAAACCACTACATTTGGTGATTTATTATGCAACAATAGTTAACCAATACCTATGACACAGGAACTTTTACTATCCCCCATTTAATCAATAAAGATACTGAGATACCGAGAAATTAAATAACTTTCTCAAGGTTATGCTGCTACTCAGTGGCAGAGCCAGTATTTTAATCCCCAAACTGTCTTGTTCCAGAATACTTGCTCCTAACTAGTGTTCTATATAACTTGTTGCAGAAACTAGATGGAAGGAAAAAAGTTGTGGAGCCAGATGTGCTTGTGTTCTGTCCTAGCTCTCATTCAGCTACTTTACTTACCTTCATTATTAAACTCTGCACTTTAGAGAACTCTGTGTGCAATACTCATGAGACCAGCACTATGATTTTCATAGCGCCTGATGTGTTCCTCTTGGTTGCTCCCTCCCTCCTTAAAGCTGTAGTGTCTGTTTCCTTAATTACACAATAGAGTATAAAGATCTGTTCAGTAAAATGTATAATCACATTGTGCTTCTTAAACAGACTCAATAATAATCAGCACCAAATTAGGCAGGGGTAATCACAGGTGGAGGAGGTCTGTTTTTGTCATCAAGGTCATTCCTCCCCCAAAGATAACGGGGAACTATCACAGAGCTGAGAGGAAACCGAAAACCTAACTTCATATGCAAAAGGATGCCTCATCTTCTGGATGGTTCTATCTAAAGGGAAGGCTGTTGTCATATCCTGGGGCCAGCAGCATCATTCAGGTGCAGCCTCAGCTGATATGTCTGAACAGCAGACTTCATCATGGTGGCAAGAACTGTCCATTGCCCCTCCTTGCCATTATTCAACAATCTTTATGAAGTTTACATGTCATACAACGGAGTAGTCTTAGAATTAGAAATTTAAAAATCAGTGGTTTTTAAAATTACATCTTTTTCTTCTTTGTGAATATGTGTGATGGAAAAAGTTATTTATGCTTAGCTCTGTGTATTAAGAAGGTAGATCTCAGGGAAGATCCTTTATTTGAAAAAGAACAGGAAGAGACAGAGGGGAAAGATTAGAGAGGAGGAGGCTGGAGCCAGCACAGTAGAACAAGCATATGGAGAATCCTAGAGAGATAGCAGACCTGGGACTGGCTGGTTCTAAGAACAAAATTCCATTTTCCTGTGCACATGGCAAGAATACCCATCCTCTGGCTTCCCCAAGAAAACTTCTGTTCATCATACACTGCTGTGGAGTTGGAATCAGGGCTTCTGCTGCTACATTATTTTGTTGTGGTCAGTGATGGGTACAGTGAAGTGTTGACTCTGGCCTTATGTGGGTGTGGAAAGACAGAGGCTGTCCACAGAGTATGTGTCACTTCAGCTCACACCAGTAAGCACATGAATCACTTGCAGTCATGGTGAACATGTCCCACCTCAAAGACTCGTTTACTTGATCATTCTTATCTTTATTAAGAAATGTTGCACAGTACATCACTGCTTAGCATTTAATTGTAGGATCATTTTTCATGCAGAAATAATTTGACAAGTAAAACAGCACTCTTAAGACTTGTGATAGCAGTGGTTAGGTGGCTTAGTCAGTTAAGCATCCAGCTTTGGCTGAGGTCATAATGTAATGTTTCATGAGTTTGAGTCCCACATTGGGCTCTCTGCTGTCAGCTCAAAGTCTGCTTTGGATTCATTCTCTCTCTCTCTCTCTCTCTCTCCACCGCTCATTCATTCTTTCTCTCTCATGTAAATAAACATTAAAAGAATACTTTTGATAAAATTATAGAGAGTAGCAGTTATCTTTGTGACTACTTAAAAATTGTGTTTTCCAAGATATGTAATGTCTCCAGAAAAAATGTGCCATGAAATTCAGTTTTTAAAATTTTTTTTTTTCAACATTTATTTATTTTTGGGACAGAGAGAGACAGAGCATGAACGGGGGAGGGGCAGAGAGAGAGGGAGACACAGAATCGGAAACAGGCTCCAGGCTCTGAGCCATCAGCCCAGAGCCTGATGCGGGGCTCGAACTCACGGACCGCGAGATCGTGACCTGGCTGAAGTCGGACGCTTAACCGACTGCGCCACCCAGGCGCCCCTGAAATTCAGTTTTTATATGAGGAAAACATTCCCACTGCAGAAATTCTCTGACAATTTCCTAAAATCAAGAGAAGATATTTTTTGTCACTACAGTATGTTTGTGTATATATATATATGTATATATATATGAAGAAAAGACAGAGCAAAAGGCCAGCAAATAGGAACAGAGAAGTTTAGACAGTAGCACAATGGCTCTCCTACTTCCACTGCATCAGGATCTCCTGGAGAACTGCCTAAACAAGGCTGCTGGCCTTATCCCCAGAGTTTCTGATTCAGTATGTCCAGATTGGAACCCAAGCACTTTTATGCTGTTCCTGCTGGTCCAGGGGACCACACCTAGAAATCACTGGTGTGCTAGGAAGCATGCTTTGACATTGAAGTTAGTCAGCACTAGATTCAAATTCTTCCAATGTCATTTACTTGCAGGTAACCTTGGGTACACTAATTTATCTGATTATCCTTTTACTTTCTTGTTAAATAAAAAATAACAAGATGATTGTGGGGATTAAATGAAATTGTATAAGCAACATAGTCGAAGGGCATCAGTGTAAACATTTGATAAATATTAATGATTTTGCTTAATCTTCATTGAAAACTATCCCAACTACTAAGTATTTGCCTCTTTAGGAAGCTATGTAGGAAAATAGAAGTCTCATAATATTAAATAATTGATTCATTCTTTAAAGAAGCATTTAAGCATTTAGTGTATACTAGACTTTAGGTTACATACTGGAAATTGTGTTATGTAATTGTTTTAGTAACTTGCAATAAGTAACTTCCAATAAGCTTACCTTTTGGAAAACTCTTGGTTGGCTAAATGAGCTAAATGTCAGGGTGGAGAATCTCCAGTATCAGGACAGGAACTGGTAGTGCACAGGCATAGGCACCTGGCGCCACAGCTTCCGGACTCCTCCGGCGGCCATACCAGCCATAACTGGTATGGCCATACCAGCGGCCATAACACGGGGTGATTAGAATTGTGTTTATTGATCAATTCTTGAGATGCTAGTTCAGGCCCAGCCCAAGATTTATCTACATGCACTTGCCAGATTCTCTGATGGGAAAAGTTCATTGTTTCTCCACTTAGTAAATAAACTTAACTCGAAGATAAACACTTCCTCCACTATGTTGGAAATAAAAGTTTCTAAGCAGGAATTGGACAGACGATCTGTTTCGTTTAAAGAGAATCATCTTGCCCATGGAAACATGTTGAAATAAAGGTGATGGTGCGGATGCTGTTGACTTGACATTTTGAGTTAGCCAATCACTTTCCCTTGTGTGACTTTGGGAAAGGGGTATGGCGTTATTTTACTCTTCTAAAAAATGGAGAAAATAATACCTAATTTTCAAGACTCTTGCAAGACCAGACACAATTTATGTGAAGGACTTTTAATAAATTTAGTATATTTTGACAACTGTTTTTCAGACAGTTGCAGTAGTAATTTAAGATATAACTTGTGCTTTTTTATTTCAATGATCCCAACCCCATTACTTTCTGCAGACCTCAGACTTCATTCACTTGTGTTTATCTTGAATCCCAGGGTCTCTAACTACTTTCTTTTCTAACTCTCTTAACAATGAGTTGTTTAAAGAAGCAAAAATAAATTACACTATTAGATCAGATAATCAGTCCTGAATTAGATAGGAATGACGCCTACAGGACAAGGCAGGACAGACACCTGGTTATCCTGCAACTAAACCTGATATTCATTAATAAGTATATTTTAGTGGTAAATTTAATCTGCAGAACCAGTTGTCTTTTTCCCTCTACTTCCATTTTGCCTCATGATCTGCCTCTTCTTTTACCTCCCATTTCTCACTTCAATTCAGCTTGCACACCCATCCTACAATACAAAGAATGTGCACAGTGTGTGTGTGTGGGGGTACCCTACTTGTCAAATGCCATCTAAGTAAAAGAGTTACAGGAATTATATAAATGATCCATTAATACTTTTCCCACATCTTATTTTTTTTCACAGCAAACTTTTGAAGGAGTGATTATCCTTTTTATTAATATATAGTTATAATGTTATATAAATTGCCCAAGATTACACTCTGTTTCAGAAATGTTCCCCAGAAGCAAACACTGAAAAAAAGTAAGAAGTGTAAGAAGTTTGGGAAGGAAAGATTAACACTTGGGAATAAAAATGAGACTGAGAAAGGGGTATCTGTGTGGCTCAGTCGTTTAGGTGTCTGACTTCAGCTCAGGTCGTGATCTCGCAGTTCATGGATTTGAGCCCCACATTGGGCTCTGTGCTGACAGCTCAGAGGCTGGAGCCTGCTTCAGATTCTGTGTCTGCCTCTCTCTCTCTGCCCTTCCCCTGCTACTGCTCTATTTCTCAAGAATAAAGATTTTTTAAAAAGTTTTTTGTTGTCTTTTTTTTTAATGAGACTAAGACATCAGGATGGGGCAAGGTGAGCCTCACATCTCAATGACATTCAACAATCCCCACCAGTCCAACTGTAAGCTCAGAGCAAACACTGCCTGATGGAGTGGCCAGACTCTGAAACCACAGACATGCTTTGCCATTGGCTGAAGCTGCCCAGGAAAAGCAACCTCAGCTTGGAAGCTAAAGTTGTCTTAAAACTTTTAACAGCTGAGGGCTATAAGCTAACTGCACTCTTTACAGGGATGTCTGAGCAGTGCTGCCATACCAGTAGAGTAGCAGTACTGTCAAAGAGACCCCTCCTATCTGACCCTAAAGTTGATTCTTTCAATCACTTCAAGTTAAATGCTGCACTTGAGTGGTGAGGTCTACTGAGGAATTTTAATTACATTCCATAGACACTTAGGATTCTGGAATCACAGAAGGATGCCTATAAACATATTCAAGGTATTCAACATCATCGCTTAGTTCTGCCTCTTACCTGCTGTTTTAGCCCCACATACATGTGGAGAAGGTGAGGGTTAACCAAAACCACCTTCCCCAGTCTAACTTTCACCAGAACCTGGTTTTGAGGTGGCAAAAATTTGCCCAGATATTATTAAAAACAGTAGTTTAATGCTATTATTATATCACATTGGGGACCCAGAGGTAGGGAAAGGATTTAGTGAGAGGCAAGGTCCGATGCAGGCACCAAAATATCAACACACAATTATTAAATGTACAGTGTTTTTCTAATTGTCTTTAAAGACTTTAAGATTATTTCCTGATATCAGCACTACTTCTGATCATTCAATTCCATTTTTCTTTCTTTTGTGCCACTGGTTTTGGATCATAATAAAAGCCCACAGGCTCCAACATAGTGAATAAAATGTTTTTTAAAAAAATACTATAAACAAACTCAAGCATTTTCCAGTAGATTGGCAGAAGCTACACCCAAACTCCAAGGTAAAGTAAAAAATGTCCTCTGTAATTTTCAGCTTTCATTCTAATATGAAAAAAGCTTGAATAGTAACTCCCATTCTTACTATAATATAAAACAGGACAAACTGAAAACCAACAACTTTGCTTAGACCTATCAGAGAATGAACATTGAAGGGCAAATTGCCACCCCATAATGTGGAGAAACCAGTAGATAGAGTCAGACACAGTGGCAATCACTTACCTCAAGTGGAAGCTGCTGGAACCAAAACCTAGTAGAAACATGTAAATGCTAATTTGACATATTGCTGGAGGTTAAGAGTGGACCAGCTTAAGACCGAAATCCTCCTAAGGGCCACAGTCTTAGGGGACCCTAGAATTTTCTGAGCTTTATCTCTAGGAAACTCACTAGATTCTTATGGTGAAAATGTAGAAAGTTGTTCTCAGGACTCCAGCAGAGGGAGGGGAAGACTAACCTTTGTGAAACCAATCCACAGACTTCTCCATAACAAAAGCCTAGTCTCCAAGAAGAAGCACTTGTCAGAGACTTATCCTACATGGGAAATGGATTTACTCCCACTCCAGGCCCCTTCACATTTCATGTCTCATCTAAGGAGAAAAAATAATCAAAAAGGCTCAGAGCTTCAAGGAAATAGATTGTGAGTACTTTAGCAAGGGAATGGAGTAGAGAACAGAAAAACAAAAAGTTATATCAATGGAAAAATATTTTCAAAGATCACAAGTCAGAAAAAACCAACAACTAAGATTTAATAAAAAAAAAATTATAGAATGTTACTCCTAACCAACACTTTACCATTATACTAATGAGATCACAATATAATAATAGCCATAAATTAAAACCTAAAAAGTTACAAGACACACACTCTCAGAGGAAGAGTACATAGGAAAGCAATAAGGTCAAGTAGAGGCATAAACAAGGACATGAGAGGAATTTGAAGGCCCTGGTACTCATAGCTTCAGCAAAAATTAACCACAGCCCAACTTCATGGGCTCATTAGTAATCTTGATGAAACTAAGGAAAGAATCAATGAACTTGAAGACAAGACTACAGAAACTTGCCAAAATAAGTGCAGAGGAAAGAAGAACAGTAAAAGAAAATGACTGTTGATAGTAATTAGCATTATCATCAAATGATAATTTGATGATACAACAAAGGATTTATTCAGAACAACAAAAGAAATTATTCATAAAATGTGGAATAACATCAAAAGATATAGTATGTGAGTAATTAGTATATCAGATAAAGAATGACTGAATGGAGCGGAAGAAATATTTAAAGTAGTAATGTCCAAGAACTTTCCAAAATATAATAAACTGTTATTTAAAAGTGAACTTTTATTAGTTAAAAATGTATATTGTAAACTGTAGGGCAACCACTATATTTTTAAAATATTGTTTGATGTGGTAAGAGAAGACACAAAATGGATTCATAAAAATGCTCAAATAAAACAAAAGAAGGCAGAATGAAAGATAAAAGTAAGATAAGGAAGAAATGCAATCAATAGAAAACATTTACACAGATAATCCAAGTATATTAATAATCATTTTAATGAGAATGATCTAGCAACATCAATGAAAAGACAAATATTGTCAGTTGATCAAAACAAAATAAGACTCAACTTAAGTTATCTATAAGAAATCCACTTTAAAATTAAAAATAAAGATTAAAAGTAAAGAAATAGTGAATACAGTACCAAGCTAACACTAATCAAATGAAAAGTGGAGTAGCTATATTAATTTCAGACAAAGCAGACTTCAGAACAAGCAATATTATCAAGGATAAAGAGAGATATTACATAATGATAAAGGATTTAATTCACTAAAAAGACAAGAATCTGAAACATGCAGGTACTGAAAAAATAAAAACAAAATAGAATCAAAATACCTGAGTAAAAAACTGATAAGTCTGAAGGAGAACTAGACAATGCAGCTGTTATAGAGTTCAACATCCCTCTTGCAGTAATTGATAGATGAGGCAGCCAGAAAATCAGTAATAATATATAGTTGAACAGAATGGCACCATCAGTCAACTGGATCTAACTAATATGTATAGAATACTTTATCCAACAATGGCAGAACACATACTCTTCTCAAGTTCAAGTGGAACATTCAACAAGATCTGGGCCATAAAACACAATGTAACAAATTTAAAAGAATAGAAATCATACAAAGTATGTTCCCAGACCATAGTGGGATTAAAGTAGAAATTAATAATAGTTGAAACATTCCCAAATATTTGAAAATTAAATATACTTCTTAATAACACCTGAGTAAAAGAATAATTCTCAAAACAATTTTAACATTTTTAAATAAGTAAATTAAAAAAAACTCAGCAAAATTTGTAGTATACAGTGAAAGCAATATTTATGGGTAAATTTATAGTAATAAATACATGCATTGGAAAAGAAGAATAACACCATATCAGTAATATAAACTCTCACCTTAGTCAACTACAGAAAGAAGAGTAATTTAAGCTTAATGCAAGCAGAAAAATAAATCAATAACAAAAATTAGGATAGAAAATTAAATTGAAAATAGGACAATAGATAAAATCAACAGAATGATTATTTGAATAGATCAATAAAGGTGAAAAACCCTGTGTCAAGCTAGACAAGAGAAAAGAGAAAGTTACAAATTACAGTATCAGAAATGAAAAAATATCATAACTAATGGCTTGAACATTAAAAGAAAAATAAAGAAAAGTTATGGATGACTCTATTGCTTTAAGTTTTATAACTTAAATAAAATGGAGCAATTTCCTAAAAGATACAAAGGACACAAGGAAAAATAAACTGAATAATCCTTTGTCTAATTAAAGAAATTGAATTAATAATTAATCACTGTTCAAAAACAGAAATAATCAGACTAAAATACTTTCACTGGTGAATTCTGCCTAATATTTAAATAAGAAATAATACTAAATCCTGACAATCATGTCCATAAGATAGAAGCAGAGGAAACATTTCCCACCCATTCTATGAAGCTGACTTTACTGTAAGACCAAAATCAGGTAATATGCAAGGAAAGAAAGCTACAGACCAATTTCTCACATGTAAAAATCCTCAACAAAACATTAGTGAACTGAATCCAACAATGTAAAAGAGAATTATACTCTAATTCTCAGCCTAAGTTGGAAATACAGTATGGAAATACAAACCTGGTTCAACATTCAAAAGTCAATCAATCACTGCAGACTGAGTGATATCAGTAAGATGACAGAGTAGGAAATACCGGTCTTTGTCCCCCAACATGAAATAGATGATAAATAGATAGATAGATAACCATGAACAAAACTAGTCCTGGGAAGGCCCAAGAGTCCAATTAAGAACATATGGCAACAGAGTGGAGCAAAGAGAGAGACAGAGAGACACAGAGAGAGGGAGAGAGAATACACAAAGAATCACTGGGAAAGAATTACATAAAACTGAGAAGTCTAAAGATGACAACTAGGAAAAAATGTGAGCACTATCTGTATCAGACATGTAGCTGGTGTCAATACAGCCCACCTGAGGGCTTCTCTTTAGAGAACCCTGGAAGACTTTGCCAAGAAGGGCCTCAACAGCTCCCATAACAGCTGTGGAGAATCCACAGCTTTCACAATAGAGAAGCAGGTAGTGTTCATCAGTGTGGATCCCAGCAGCTTGCTCCACAGAGGACATCAACAGCTTTCACCACTGAGGTACACAACAGCTCACACTCCATGGCTGGCTCTGCAGCTTCTCTGTACATGCTCAAGCTCCAATATCTGGCTCTATGGCTTCTCCATGTGCACCTTTGTATTGGGTATAACTAGCACAATTGCTGCAGGCTAACCAGTGTCCCAAAACTCAAAGTTGCTGTCTCTCCATATGTAACAATGCTTTGACTGCTCAGTGTGCACCCTCATCACCACCAGAGCCACTACCAGAGCCACTACCACTCTTAATTAGCCATGACTGCAGATCCAGGAGCCACTGTCACTCCACAAGAGCCCACACTGCAGTCTCTGCCTCTATGGCTGCTCTAGGTACCCATGACTCAGGCCATGGAACCATAACTTCTGCAGGCTAGCCAGTGCCCCAGACTCCCACATATCAGATATTAGTACTATCATCAGCATAAATGCTCTCACAAACCAGATCACGTGCTGAGGAGGATCCTCTTGGCCATAACCACCCCTATGGGAGACAAAGGGATCAGGTGGTTTACAAGAGACTTTGCCACTGAAAATGACAACAGCCTTTACCAACATTGTAGCCTACCTGCACTTTGGCCATTGAAGATCCCCAAAATATTTATCAAAGCTGACTTCCATTTATGGAGTGGCATGGAGACTCTGTTGTTGGAACTATGACTGCCATACTTCACTCAACCATTACCCTCATATCCACCCACAAATGAAAGCCTTTCCCCTTAAAAACCAGCCTGTAAAGACAGGAAGAGTTGTCTGTTCCATCATAAATATAGTTATCAATGAAAGTCTACAAGAAACACAAAAAATCAGTAGAATAAGACACCACCAAGGTAACACAATAAGAAAGTAACAAACCTTAAATAAATAAAGACTATGAGTTGTTGGGGCACCTGGGTGGCTCAGTCGGCTAAGCGGCCAACTTCAGCTCAGGTCGTGATCTCATGGTCCGTGAGTTCGAGCCCCACGTCGGGCTGTGTGCTGACAGCTCAGAGCCTGGAGCCTGTTTCAGATTCTGTGTCTCCCTCTCTTTGACCCTCCCCCATTCATGCTCTGTCTCTCTCTGTCTCAAAAATAAATAAATGTTAAAAAAAAAAGACTATGAGTTGGCAAAGAATTAAAAAATATTGCTTTAAGGAAGCTCAGAAAGCTATAAGGGTACACAGACAACTCAACAAAATCAGAACAACAATGAATTAACAACATGAAAAGTTCAGCTAAGAAATAAAACTAATAAAAAGAAATAACAAGTCTATTAGCTGATGAGCACAGTGAAAGAAATGAAAAGCATAATAGATAGCATTGACAGTAGACTTGATTCAGCAGAAAAAGAATCTGTGAACTGAAAGACAAGTAATTTGAAATTATCCAGTCAGAGAAGTAAAAGAAAAACATTAAAAAGTCTAAAGAAAGTCTACATGAATTCTTGGGTACCATCAAATTAAACAATATTTAAATTATCATAGCCCCAGAAGTCAAAGAGGAGAAAGGGGCAGAAAGCCTATTTAAGGAAATAATGGCTGAACTTCCCAAATCTGAGAGGAGATATGGATTCCAAATACATGAAGCTTATAAGTCTCCATACAAATTCAATCTAAAGACGCCACCAAGATATATTATAATGAAACTGACAAAAATCAGAGACAACAAGAATGTCTTGAAAGTAGCAAGAGAAAAAAAAAATCATCTCATTCAAGAGAACTCCATAAAACTATCAGTAGATTTCTCAGCAGAAACTTCCAAGCAAGAAAAAAGTAGATTGATATTTTCAAAGTGCTAAAAGAAAAAAAACTGTCAACCTAGAATACTTTATCCAGCAAAGCTCTCCTTCAAAAATGAAAAGATAAATATGTTCTCTGGCAAACAAAAGACAAGGGAATTCATCACCATTTGGCCTCCCTGCCTTATCAGAAATGCTAAAGAGAGTTCTTCAAGCAGAAATAAAAAGGCACTAATAGGGGCGCCTGGGTGGCGCAGTCGGTTAAGCGTCCGACTTCAGCCAGGTCACGATCTCGCGGTCCGTGAGTTCGAGCCCCGCATCGGGCTCTGGGCTGATGGCTCAGAGCCTGGAGCCTGCTTCCGATTCTGTGTCTCCCTCTCTCTCTGCCCCTCCCCCGTTCATGCTCTGTCTCTCTCTGTCCCAAAAATAAATAAACGTTGAAAAAAAAAAATTAAAAAAAAAAAAAAATAAAAAAAAAAATAAAAAGGCACTAATTACTAACATGAAAACATATTAGAGTATCAAACTCATTGATAAGTATATAGTCAAATTCAAAATACTCTAGTACTATAATGGTAGTGTGTAAATTACCTAACTTTAGTGTAAAAGTTAAAAAATAAAAATTTTAAAAATAAGTTTAGCTACAATAATTTTTTAATAGATATACAATATAGTGTCTGGGTGACTCAGTTGGTTAAGCATCAGACTTTTGATTTTGGCTCAGGTTATGATCTCATGGTTCATGAGACTGAGCCCTACATAAGGCTCTGCATTGTCAGCATGGAGCCTAATTCAGGGCTTTGGATTCTCTCTTCCACTCTCTCTGCCTCTCCCCCCTGCCCCCCAACTCTCTCTCAAAATAAATAAACTTTAAAAAATAGACACACAATATTAAAGATGTAAATTTTGACACCAAAAACATAAAATATGGAGAGAGAGAGTGAAATAAGTCAGTCAGAGAAAGACAGATATCGTATGTTTTCACTCATATGTGGATCTTGAGAAACTGAACAGAAGACCATGGAGGAAGGGAAGGGGGAAAAATAGATACAAACAGAGAGGGAGAGAGGCAAACCACAAGAGACTATGAAATACAGAGAACAAACTAAGGGTGGGGGGGTGGGGTAGAGGGAATGGATTATGGGCATTGAGGAGGACACTTGTTGGGATGAGCACTGGGTGTTGTATTAAGCCAATTTGACAATAAATTATATTCATTAAATAAATAAATAATGAGTGAGAATAAAGGCAAAGTTTTTTATGTAGTTGAAATTATCAGCTTAAAATAGATTGTTATGAGTTTAAGATATTTTATGTAAGCTTCATGGTAATGATAGAAAAAACTTGTAGATAAATAAAAGATAAAGAAAAAAGAATCAAAGCATTATCACTACGGAAATAATCAAATTACGAAGAAAGACACAAAAGAGGAAGAAAGAAAGGAATTATAAAAGTCAGAGAACAATTAAGATGGGGAGAGTAAGTCCTCACCTGTCAATAATCACATTAAATTAAGTAGATTAAATTATCCAATCAAAAGACATAGAATTGGGTGAATGGAATTTAAAAAAGGCAAGAGATTACCTACAAGAGACTCACTTCAGCTTTAAGGTGAAGGGATGCAAAGCAATATTCTACACAGATGAAAACTGAGAGAGAGAGTGGTTATACTTTTATCAGGCAAAATAAATTAAAAAATGACAAGAGACAAAGAAAGTTATTATATAATGACAAAGGTAGCAAATAATCAAGAGAATTTGACAATTCTAAGTGTGTATGCACTCAATATCAAGCATTTAAATATATTAAGCAAATAACAATTTGAAAAGGAAAATAGAAAACAACACAATAACAGGGATTAATACCTCACTTTTGACAATTGGTACATAGTCCAGATAGAATATAAATGAGAAAATTTTAGGCTTGAACATATTGGACAGAATACAGAATATACAGAGCATTCCACAGAATACACATTCTTATCAAGTGCACAGAGAACATTCTTCACGACATATTCTATGTTAGGCTACGGAAGAAATCTTAACAAATTTAAGAAGATTGAAAATTTGGCATATCCTCTCTAATCACAATAGTATGAAACTAGAAATCAATAACAGGAAGAAAACTGGTAATATGTGTTACTTATATGCAGAAGTTAACATTCTGAGGTACAGCCAATGAGTAAAAGAAAAAAATCAGAAGGAAGTAAAAAATATCTTGAGACAAATATGTAAACACACCAAACTAATGGGAGTAACAAAAGCAGTTTTAAGAAGAAAGTTTATAATGCCTACATTAAGGATATACATGTAAGGATGTTTACATTGATAAATGCCTACATTAATAAACACAAGATCTCAAATAAACAGCCTAACTTTTGACCTCAAGAAACTATAAAAAGAACAATAAAATAAGGTTAAAGTTGACAAAATGAGGAATCAAAAAAGGTCAGAGTAAAAATAAATGAAACAAAGACTAGAAACACAATAGATCCGTAGGCAGAAGCTCGCCCTTCTGTATTCCTATGTATGCAGTGTGCTTTTCCTTGCCGGCTTGGACTGTTCCTGCTTAGACAGTCAACATTTGTCTCTCCCTTTAACTGAGTCATCATCTTAGTCCAACTAAGGCAGTTGATATAACGCATAGGTGGAGGAAGGCCCCACGGGGGCCAGAATGGTCCTGGGCATGTTTTTGCTTTCCTCGCTGTCAGCACCCAGAAGAGATGGACGCCAGAGACCACAGGCCGGTGACTGTTGGCTTCCCAAATGGCCGAAGTTGCCTCTTTTAGGAATCTCTTCAGAACTGGGGGCACAATGACTTTGAGTTTGAGCTATTAAAGTACTTCTTCATACTCTGAAAAAAAAAATAGGAAAGATGAATGAAATGAGGAGTTTTCTTTTTGAAAATATAAACAAAATTGGCAAACCTTTAAGTAGACCAAGAAAAAAAGAGAAAAGACTCAGTAAATAAAATTAGAGAGGAAAGGGGAAACATTACAACTGATACCACAGAAATACAATGGATTATAAGAAAATAGTATGAACAATTATATACTAACAAATTGGACAACTTAAAAGAAATGGATAAATTCATAGAAACATACAACATACAAAGACTGAATCATGATGAAAAATAAAATCTTAAAAGACCAAGAACTAGTAGGAGTTTGAATCAGTAATCAAAACCGCTCAAAAAAGAAACACCCAGAAAAAAAGAGCTCCATGGGTAAATTGTATCAAATATTCAAATAAGAATTAATGGCAACCCTTCTCCAACTCTTTCAAAACACTGAAGAGGAAGGATCAATTCCAAACACATTTTGCAAGATCACAATTACCCTGATAGTAAAGCCAGACAAGCACACTACAAGAAGCAAATTTACAGCAAATTCAACAGTATACAGAAAGAATCATACACCATAATCAAGTGGGATTTATCCCTAGGAATTAAGACTTGTTCAATGTATATAAATCAGTAAATGTGGTATATCACATTAACAGAATGAAGAATAAAAATCACATGATTATCTCAATAGATGCAGTAAAAGCACTTGAGAAATTCAACATTCTTTCAAGATCAAACCTCTCAATAAAATCAATAAATATATAAGAATCTACTTCAACATAATAATACTGGTATTTGCAACAACATGGATGAACCTACACGGCATTATGCTAAGTGAAATAAGCCAGATAGAGAAAGATAAAAATACTGTATGGTATCACTTTTATGTGTAACCTTTAAAAAAATAAATAAATAACTCAGTAGAACAAAATTGAATACTGATTGTCAGGAGCTGGGGAGCGGAAGAAATGTTGGTCAAAGGTTACAAACTTTCAATTTTAAGATTAATAAGTCTTGAGGATCTAATGCACAACATATAACTTTGTGAGATGATAGATGTGTTTATTTTTTTAGTATTATGAAAAAGGATATGCTTTCCTCTTAAGGTCAGGAACAAAGTAAGAATGTTGTCTATCACCACTTCTTATCCAATATCATTCCAGAATTCTTACCCAGTTATCATAAAGCAAGTAAAAGATAAATTGTATATAGATTAAAAAGAAACAGATAAAACTATCTTTGTTTATAAATAGCATGATCTACATAGGAAACAATTAAAAATCTACCAAGAAAGAAAAAAAAAACCCTTCTAATACCAATAACTGAGTTTCACAAGGTCAAAAGATGTAAAGTTGACATTAAAAGTCAGTTGTTTTCCTATGTATCATCAGTGAACAATTGAAATTGAAATTTGAAAAATACCAACTATATTAGCACTTTAAAAATAAAATACTTAACTATAAATCTAACAAAACATGTATAGGATCTTTATGCAGAAAACTATAAAACCCTGAGGAAATAAATCAAAGATCTAAATAAATGAAAGATTTTCCATGTTCTTGGATTGGAAAACACAGTATTCTTAAGTTGTCAATGCTTCCCAAATTGGCATAAAGATTTAGTCCAATATTAATCAAATTATTCACAAACTACTTTGTAGATATTGACAGACTGATTCTAAAATTTATATAAAAGAGAAAAAGATCTAGAATACAAATCTGAAGGGGAAAAACAAAATTGAAGAATGCACTCCATATAATTTCAATATTTACTGCAAAGGTACAGTAATCAAGACAGTGTGGTATTGGTGAAGAATGATATTGGTATGTATATCAATGAATTAGAATAGAGAATTCATAAATAGACCCACAAAAATACAGTCAACGGATGTTTCAGAAAAGCATGAAGGCAATCCAATGGGAAAGTGACAATCTTTTCAACAAATATTACTGGAATCATCTTCAACCTGTTGGTGAGTAACGGATTGCTATTCCTTACCTTAGATGGACAAACTCATCTGACACCAGACAGATGAGAGTGACAGTTTACTACTCATATATGAACACAGACTGCAAGAAAAGGACATTGAACTATGCAGTATGGCAAAGGAGTTACACTTTTTGGAGAAAGCAGGGGCTGTGAGGGGCAGGCTTTGTATTCACAAAAAGATGGAAAGACCCCTGGTCACCTCTGGAGGACTTGATTGGTTTGTTTAATTCCTTAGGCTGACAGTGAACTGAAGCCCACTACTCAGGAATAACAAGAGACTATGCCTTGTTTCCATGATAAGGAAAGTGTTTTTTTCCCTTTTATTTTGTTTTTTGGTTTTTGGTTTTTTTTGGCTGGGAGACCATATCGATGTGAGCAGACTGGGGAAGAAGACTTGCAGTTTGGTTATCCAAGACCCTCCCAATTTAAAAGATACAAAGACAGTGCATAATATTGAATCTTAAAGTCAAATTTTCTACCACAGTATACAAAATAAATCTCCATACATACAAATCTTATACCTTTTGTAAAAGTTAACTCAAAATGTATTATAAAATTAATTGCAAAATGCAAATATATAAAACTTATAGGAAAAAATAGAAGAAAATTTAAGTAACTTTATTTTAATGATAACTTTTTAGACATGACACCATAAACATAATCCAAAAAAAGAACAAGTTGATAAATTAGAATTTATTACAATAAAAACTTTTCCTCTGTGAAACACACAGATAATAAGCATACAAATTATAAATGGGGAGAAAGTATTTGAAAAATTCATATGTCATAAACATCTTGTACCCAATGTATACAAAAATCTTTTAAAAGTCAGGCACTTGGCTGGATGAGCATTGGGTGTTATATGTAAGTGATGAAACATGGGAATCTACCCCTGAAACCAAGAGCACACTGTATACACTGTATGTTAGCTAACTTGACAATAAATTATATTAAAAATAAAATAAAATAAAATTTTAAAAAATTAAAGAAAATAAAATAAAGGTCAACAATAACAAAACAAGTAATGTAATTAATACCTTTGCCAAAGATCCAAATGGTTATCATCAAAACAACTATGTAGATTGATAACAAGCATGTAAGTAAATCATTAACACCATTTGTTATCAGGAAATGCAAATTCAAACAATAATGAATTACCACTACATACCTAATGGAATATCTAAAATTAAACACACACCATACACATACGCGTGCACACACATGAAACCTGATGTTACCCGTTGTTGGCTATGCTAAGGAAGAACACTGGCTCTCACTTACCAGTGGTTGGAATACAAAATGGTACAGTCACAATGGAAGACAGCTGACAGATTGTTCCAACACTAAACATAGTTTTACCATATACATTTTCTATAATTGCTATAAAAATCAGCACAAATTTATTAACTTAAAACAACACAAATTTAGTTTTTATAAACTAAACACAAAATCAATTTTGCTGAGCTAAAGTCAAGGTGTTGTCCAGCCCCCCTCCAAAAGTTTTAGGGGAAAATTCATTTCCTTGCTTTTTCCAGCTTCTAGAGCTGCATTCCTTGCATTACTTGGCTTTTGACCCTTTCTTCCACCTTCAAGGGCCAGCACTGTAGTATCTTCAAATCACTGCTTTTGTCACACCATCTTCTACACTGTAATCAATTCTCTCTCTTCCTTTTATATAAAACATTTGTGATTGCATTTAGACTTTACCAAGATAATCCAGGATAATCTCCTCATCAAGATTCTTAATCATCACATCCGAAAAGTCCATTTTTCCATAAAGGTAACATTTACAAGTTCTAAAGATTAGGCTGTGGATATCTTTGGGGGTCTTTACTCAGCTTACCATAACATATAATCTGGTAATTGTACATCTACACATTTACCCCTTTGAAAGCTATGTTCACACAACAACTTGCAAGTTAATGTTTGTAGCAGCTTATTCATAATCACCAAAAACTGGAAGCAACCAGTATTCAGTAAAGGAGTAGATAGACAAATTGTGGTATATCCATACAATGCAATACTATGCAGCAATAAAAAGAACTATCCAGTAATACAAAGACATGATAAGTCTAAATGCATATTGCTAAGTGAAAGAAATCTGTTTGCAAAGACTGCATAGTGTATGACTCAAGTTAATGACATTACAAAAAATGGAAAACTACAGAGATGAGAAACTGATCAATGGTTGCCCCAAGTTCAGGGAGAGAAATGTTCAATAGGAGATATGTAGGAAATTTTTATTAGAGTGGGAAAACTATTTTATATGACTCTGTAATGATGGATGTATGACACTAAGCATTTGTCAAAACTCATAAAATTCTATAGCCAGAAGCATGACTACTTATGTATGCAAAGTTTAAAAATGTGGAAGTCAGCAGACCTCAGGAATTCAGAATATGATGAAATAACCTAATTCCCATTACTGAAAGGAATGTGAGGAAACCTATTGACTGAAGTAGCTTTGGAAGTGTGAAGTCTGTAAACTAAAGGCAAAAGGTTCTGCACATAAGAACTGTAATAATTGATAAAGTAGTTTAACATAGGGTGTGGATTAAACACTTTTATAACAACTATACATGTGTACTGGAATTGGAAAATTAAATAAATACATGGCAGACATTGGGAGCCATTTTCTCGCTATTAGAGTAGAAGGTTCTAGATAAGTAGGGAAAGGTAATGAATTGAAGTTGGAGACAGTATAAACTCATGGTTATTTTACGTAGGTTGTAAAAATAGATATATTTATTGATATATGTATACATGTATACATTCACACATATTTCTCTGTCAGCTGAGAGGCCCTAAAAACCATGATACCTCAGAGACAATGAGCACACCTAGTGCCTAAATCTTGGTTTCTAATACCATTCTCTAATAAAAGGAACTATCAATCCTTGGGAAAATGGCTGATTCTAGAACTGGATTAGAAAATACACAAGATGAGTGTGGAAAATTTAAAAATTAATGAAGTTCTCAAACAACAAACCACAATGATAGGGTATATCCAAATGACATAGTAGCAAACATAAGTGATTCCCAATGCTCAAACCTGGAAACAAATCAGAAAAAAAAAAAAAAAGGAAAAAAGCCAAGTAAGTTAGTTTTGGATTATAAGCCTAAGTATGACATAAATATCCATGAGTCTATAATTACATAAATAAATGATTAATTTAATTAAAATTAATTTATTCTTTTTAATATTTTTTAATATTTATTTTTGAGAGAGAGAGAGACAGAGTACAAGTGGAGAAGGAACAGAGAGAGAGGGAGACACAGAACACAAAGTAGGCTCCAGGCTCTGAGCTGTTAACACAGAGCTGGATGCAGGGCTCGAATTCACAGACTGTGACATCATGACCTGAGCCAAAGTTGGACGCTCAACCAACTGAGCCACCCAGGCTCCCCTAAAATTAATTTCTTAAAAAGGGAAACATGAAAAAATCTCTCAAGCAGAATACTAAATTATTTATGTAGATGCTATGCTTTCAAGTAGTGGAGTATAGTTCCCCACAGTACAAAGTGTGCATATTGACTTCTTTCCAAAGAGTATGGTATTAAAAAGAAGGAAGAGTAACTTTGCAAACCTCCTTCAGCATGGTGATCAAGGTGACAAAGTCATATTGATAGTGTGCACACTTGATATGATGTGATAAAGATGACACTTCACATTTGTGAACTCATAACACATAACTCCCATCTCAATCATGAGAAAATTACCTGGCAAATTCCAATTGGCCAGTACTCCTAAAAACTCAATTTCATCAAAAACAAGGAAACTCTGAAAATCTATATCCAAAAGGAGCCTGAAGTGCTTTGATGACTATGTGTAATGTGTTATCCTGTGTGGGATCCTGAAAGATTACAGGCAGAACCTAGGAATTCTGAATAAAGTATGGACTTTGGTAATAATGATGTATCAGTAGTTCATTAATTGTGAAAACTTGCCATAGTAATGTAAATATTAATAATGAGGGAAATTGGGGTGCCTGGGTAGCTCAGTCAGTTGAGGAACTGACTCTTGATTTCAGCTAAAGTCATGATCTCATGGTCCATCAGTCAGATCCTGTGTCAAGCTCTGCACTGTGTAGAGCCTGCTTGGAACTCTCTCTCTCTCTCTCTCTCTCTCTCTCTCTCTCTCTCTCTCTCTCCCTCCCTTCCCCCCACCTTTCTCAGAATAAATACAAATTTTAAAAATAAAAAAATAATAAAGGAAACTGAGTCTATATTATAAGGGAAATCTATGTATTATCTTGCAACTTTTCTATAAACTAAAATCCATTATAAAATAGCTTATTTAATAAATTTAAAAAGTAGCCCTATCTTTAACTTCCTGAGCCGCCAAAGTAACCCTGGACTATTCCTGTTAGGTCTGGGATAATGGTCTTTCCTGCAAATGCCATGTTGGAATCCATATTTCTACAATTTCCCAGTTGGCTCTCCCAGCTGCTTTGAGCTTTAACTCTGCAATGAATAACCACATTCAGCAATCCTCTCTCTGTGGAAGATCAAACCAACACCAGAATCTAATTAAAAGTCTCCATACAAGGGACTCAGTAGGAATTGAGGCAAGGAGTATTTTATCATTCTATGTCCTGGGTGACCCTATAGGGCATAATATATCATCCTTGGGAATAAAATCTCACTTTTCCTATTGACTTTTAAAACACAGACTGCTATACATCAAGTATGTATCAAGAGATTTTATTAAAGCTTGTGATTTTGTTTACCAGTAAATACAATAAAACCATTAAACATAATTTTTTCTGAATAAAATGAAGTAAAAACACTTACCTCTTCTTTTAATCTTGATTTTATATCTATAAGGATAAATAAAAGTAAAGTATGTTTGCCTAATTACCCATGTACAATTTTACAATTAAACTGTGCTAAAAATTCAAGTTTAGAAGTAAAGAATACAGAACTGTTACAATAAAGAAAGGAATTTAACTGAATGGGATCATGATTTGGTTTAGGTAGTTTCAGAAACTACTGGCTCTACTCCACTAGTTTTATAACATAGTAATGCTATATTTGTGTAGACTGGTTCCCCCAAATTGCAAAATAGCAATAATTGACTTGACTTCTGGGTATTAGCATAATAGACAATAAATATGTTGAAAATTTCCTATGAAAAACACCTAGAAAAGTTAGGGAGTTATTTAATAAACATTACATTAAATGCAGAAGTTAGCTTGCACAAAATAATGTGAGCAATGAAAAAATCCTCAGAATCTAAGAGAAGAGAAAGTAAATAAAGACCAATAAACAGCAATATGGAGAAGGATAGGCTGAGGAGGTCTCCAGTATTTGCAACTCAAGAACTGAAATTTGGGGCGCCTGGGTGGCGCAGTCGGTTAAGCATCCGACTTCAGCCAGGTCACGATCTAGCGGTCTGTGGGTTCGAGCCCCGCGTCGGGCTCTGGGCTGATGGCTCAGAGCCTGGAGCCTGTTTCGGATTATGTGTCTCCCTCTCTCTCTGCCCCTCCCCCGTTCATGCTCTGTCTCTCTCTGTCCCAAAAATAAATAAAAAACGTTGAAAAAAAAAATTTAAAGAACTGAAATTTAATATTATCTTTGAGATAATAGACTATATCTTAGAGAAATGCTAGATAAGAAATTGGAAGTAAAGCCATTATTTAAATATATCTATATTTTTAGTCAATTATTTAATTTGAAATAATTTAACCCACCAACATAAGATGACAGGGAAAAAAAACCTGTTCATTTCACCTGGGTTCAGGGTAGAAGACAAAATAATTCTCCCCTAAGAATACATAATATAACCTGTTTCACACTTGTAACTGAAATTTGAGTTTATTCTATCATCATAGTCTGTGATAGTCAACTTTATGTGTCAACCTGACTGGACTACAGGTTTTCAGATATTTGGTGAAACATTATTCTGAGTGTTTCATTGAGTATGCTTTTGGATGACATTAACATTTAAATAAGTAGACTGAGTAAAACAATTACCTTCCATAACGTAGATGTGCCTCATTCAATCATTTGAAAGCCTAAATAAAACAAAAAGCAGACCTTCTCTCAAGTGAAAGGTAATTCTCCTGCCTGAATACCTTCAAACTGGGATATCAGCTCTTCCTGGTTCTACAACAGCCTTGGACTCAAACTGGGATATCAATTCTTCCTGGTTCTATAGGATCTTCTGGCTTCACACTCAACCTGAGACATTGGCCCTGTAGATTTTGAACTTGGTGGCCTCCATAATTGCATTGTCCAATTCCTTATAATAAGTCTCATTATATATGATGAAGATAATAAATAGATAAATATATAAACAAAGATAGTAGATGGCAGAAATATAGGTAATATATAGAAAAATAGATATCCTATTGGTTCTGTTTTCTGAAGAACCTGGAATAATACATGGTCCTACAACATTAACATAAAAATTGGTCTTCGTCCAGTGATGCTCCTAGAGTGCTTTATGGAGCCAATTCCAAAGCTTATTGTTAAGAAATTTCTCAGTGCAAGATATGAAGAATTCCCACAGATGAAGCACCATTTTAAAATGAGTTCACAATCCATGAGGTGTCTGGCTCAGTTGGAAGACCATAGACTCTTGATCTCAGGTTGTGAGTTTGATCTCTACATTGTGTGTAGAAATTACTTAAATAAACAAATTTTTAAAAAAATAACATAATCCAAAGTAATAAAATGCATAAGATAAATAATCATTCATGATCATCAGTGAGAATCAAAATAGTCATCCAATTCTCAGATAATAAAAGAGTATACAATTAATATATTTAAATGATTAAATGTATAAAAGAAATCAAAATGGTAAGAAAAAAACACTAGGAAAAAAATTAATTTCCAAAATTACAAAAAAACAGAAATTAAAATAATTGCAGAGATATAGAGAGAAATTATAATATTTGAAAGATAGACTTACAAGATCTAATTTATGCCGCATGTGAATTTTGGGAAATATTTAATAGAAGAGTAACAATATTTGAAAACAGCCTAGATTTCTCAAATATGATTAAAAGCATCCTTTCTCACATTCAGGAAAAACAATGAATTACAGCAACTAAATAAAAAGAAGATAATATGTAAATACATTGTAGTAAAAATTGAAAACTGTCAAAGACTGCCTAATTTTAAGAGCTGTCATTTGTTAAATTATATTACCTTCCATGGAATTATAATTAGACATACAACAGACTTACAAGTATTTAACAAAAAAAATCTGAACGAGCATAAATACCTAGTTAAGATAACCGCATAGCAAATATAAATCCAGTATTAGCATATCTTTGATAGCTTTGTAATTCCTATTTTTTCTATATTATATAAAAGACAATGTAAATTCACTGTAAATCTATATTAATGGGCACAACAATGTTCAAAGATGTATTTTGTGATAATACCAACCAAAATAAGGAGCCACAGGGATGTATAGAGTTGACTTTTTGTATACTGTTAAAATTAAATTGGTATTTATTTAAATTAGCTGTTATAAATTTAAGATCTTAATTTAAACCTCAAAGTAACTCTCAAGTAAACAACAACAACAGTATTCAGGGAAAAAATTAAAAGTGAAATATAGTGCTGCAATACAAAAAAAAAATCATCAATTAAGTAACAAAGAAAGTAATAATTGGGAACTAAGGAATAAAAAAGATATAAAGCATGTAGAAAACAAACATATGAAACAAACAAAAATATCAGAAATAATCTGTTCTTATCAATAATTATTTATATGTAAATGAATTAACTCCTCTAACTGAAAGGCAGAGATTGACATGATGAATAAAACAACAGAATCCATTTATATTCTGTCTACAATAACTTCACTTTAAATCCGAAAGATACAAATATTGTAAGAGTAAAATAAATTTAAAAAAGTATTTCTTGCAAATAGTAACAAACAAAAGTAGGAGGGGCTATACTAATATTAGACAAAATAGACTTTGAGTTAAACATTGTTGTAAGAGTTAAAGGACTTTATATATTAAGAAATAGTTCCATCAGTGAAGAAAATATAGCTATTACAAACATATAGACACCTAACAACAGTCTAAAACACCCATTAACAGAAATGGATAGAGAAATAATCAGTTCTACCATAATAGTTGGATACTTCAATATCCCACTTACAGTAATGGTTAGACTACCTAGAGAGAAGAACAACAAGTAAATAGAGGACTTGAAAAATACTATCAACCAATGAAACCTAATAGACATAGATAAAACAATTCACCCAACACCAACAAAATACACATTATTATTAAGCGTGCATAAAATATTCCCCAGGATAGAACATACATTAGCCCTGAAAACAAGATTCAAAAAATTTTGAAGGACTAAAATGATACAAAATATCTTTCTAACCACAATAGAAATAAACTAGAAATCAATAACGGAAAGGAAACTGGAAAATTCGCAAATACGTGAAAATTAAACAACATACTCTTAAGAAATAAAAGAAGAAATTATAAGCAAAATTAGAAAATACTTTGTGATGAATGAAATCACAACATACCAAAACTAATGGGAAATAGTGAAAGAAGTGCTCAAGGGAAATGTTTTGTTGTAAGTGCCAAAACGTAAAGAAAATCTTAAATCAGAAACCTAACTTTACACCTTAAAAAAGTTAAAAAAAAGTGGTGTCAAAACTTGCAGAAGGCCGCAAATAATAAAAACTAAAGGTAAACAAAATAGAGTATATTAAAAAAATGGAGAAAATAAAATCAAAAGTCAGTTCTTTCAAAATATTAACAAAATAGACAAACTCTTATCCAAACTTGAAAAAGAGGAAAAATTTAAGTTGCCTAACAAAATGAAAGTGGGCTCACTACCACAGACCTTAAAGAAATAAAAAGTATTTTAAGAGAATATCGTAAACAATTGTATCCAAAAAATTAGATAACTTAGGTGAAATGGACAAATTTCTAGAAATATATAACTATCAAAACTGACTAAAGGAAAGAGAATATTTGAATAGATATATAAAAAGTAAAGATTTTAAACTAGTAATCAAAAATCACACAAAATATAAAAAGTTAGGACCAGATGACTGCACTGATGATTCTACCAAATATTTAAATATGACTTAATATTCTTCTAAACTTCACAAACCCTTCTAAAAGAAAGAAGAGGAGGTAACATTTCTTAACTCATCCTATGGGGTCAGAATTACCCCAATATCAAAGACATCACAAGAAAAGAAAACTACATACTAATATCTCTGTGAATATAAATGCAAAATTTTCAACAAAATACTAGCAAAATGAATATAGTAGCACATTTAAGACAATGACACATCATGACAAAGTGGGCTTTCCTAGGAACATAAGACTGCGTTAACACATGAAAATCAACCAATGTAATATACAACATTAATAGAATAAAGGAAAAACTACGTGATCATCTCAACTAATACAGAAAAAGCATTTGAGAAATCCACATCTTTTCACAATAAAAACACTCAAGAAACTTGTGATAGAAGGAAATTTCCTCAACATTAATAAGGAATATATGAAAACTTCACAACTAACATAATACTCAATGGTGAAATACTGAAAGCTTTCCCTGAAGATTGAGATCATGATGAGGGTACCTCTTTTTGATATTTCTTTTTATGGCTTTGAATTACTCTTTTCTCAAGTGTTTATTAAAATTACATTAACATAAATATATTGTAACATTAGTTCAGATGTAGAATTTAGGTATTCATCACCTCCAGTGCTCTTAAAAACAAGTGCCCTTCTTAATACCCATCACCCATTTAGCCCACACCCCCACCCACCTATTCTCCAGCAGTTTGTTCTCTCTAAGAAAGTCTGTTTCTTGGTTTCTTGGTGTGCCTCTCTCTCTCTCCCTATGCTCATTTGTTTTGTTTCATAAATCTCACATATGAATGAAATCATATGGTATTTGACTGGCTTATTTCACTTACCATAATACTCTCCATCTCCATCCAAACATTGTTGCAAATGGCAAGATTTCATTATTTTTGATGCCTGAGTAACATTCCATATATACTTTTTTATCCAATCATCAGTTCATGGACATTTGGGCTCTTTTCATAATTTGGCTATTGTTGCTAATACTGTTATAAACATAGGGGTGCATTTGTCCCTTTGAGTCAGTATTTTAGTATCCTTGGGATAAATATCTAGCAGTGCAGTTGTTGCATCATAGGGTAGTTCTATTTTTAAGTTTTTAAGAAACCTCCATACTGTTTTCCAGAGTGGCTGCACCAGTTTGCATTCCCAAGAGGGTTCCCCTTTATCTGCAAGAATGAAACTGGACCATCTTCTTACACCATACAAGAAAACAAATTCAAAATGGATGAAAGACCTAAATGTGAGACAGGAAACCATCAGAATCATAGGGGAGAACACTGGCAGTAACTTCTTTGACATCAGCTGTAGCAACTTCTTACTAGCAGTGTCTCCTGAGGCAAAGGAAACAAAAGCAAAAATAAACTTTTGGGACTTCATTGAGATAAAAAGATTCTGCACAGTGAAGGAAACAATCAACAGAACTAAAAGGCAACCTTTGGAATGGTAGAAGATATTTGCAAATAACATATCTGTTAAAGGGTTAGTATCCTTTTGATATTTCTAACATGCACTAGAAATTCTAGCCAGAGAAGTCAGGTAAGAAGAAGAAATAATTGGCATCCAAATTGAAAGAAAGAAGTAAAATGACTCTATTTCCATATAACGTGATCTTATAGGTAAAAACTTCTAAATAATACACCAGAAAAAAAAAACCCTTTGAGAGCTAATAATGTAGCATGATGTCAACATAGCATCTGAACATGCAAAAATCGTTGTGTTTCCATATACCAGCAATAAACAATCTGAAAGAAAATTAAGAGAACAATTAATTTATATGGCATTTAAAATAATAACATACTTAAGAATAAATTTTACTGAAGAGACCCAGACTATAAACCACAAAACATTATTGAAAGAAAATAAAGAAGACCTAAGTAAACAGAAATACCCTATGTTCATAAATTGAATGAATTAATGTTAAGATGGCAAACTCCCAAAGCACCCACTGATTCAAGGCAATTCTTATCAAAATCCTTATGGCCTTCTCTGAAGAATTAAAAAGTATAATACTAAAAATTCGTATGGAATTATCAGTGACTCCCAGGCAAAATAATATTGAAAAAATAGAACCAAGCTGATGATTTCACACTTCCAAATTTCAAATTTTATTACAGAGTTGTATTAATCAATACAGTGTGATATTGGCCCAAGTATAGACATATAGGCCAATGAAATAGAATCAGTTAAGAATCCAGAAAAAAATACCATACATCTATGACCAATATAGGTAATTTATCACATACATTTAAAAACCAATAGAGAAGAACAAAAAACAAAAAAGGAAAAGTTGAGATAACAGAAATGCAGGAAAATTAAAGAGACAGCTGAATATGAAAGATACAATACAAAAAGAGAGAGATCTTTAGTGGACAAATGGAAAAGTGGCTTTAAATACCCCAACAATATGGTTCTTCGGCTAGTAAATGACCCAGGATGAGTCAACTCATTCAATTATTCATACAAAATAGTGCCACATGCTCATAAAGACAGAATTTTTTTAAAAAATAGGAATTTAGAGAGTTAGAAGCAAATTAAAATCAGAAATAAAATAAAAACAGTTAAGAAAGAACATGATAAAATGTTTCAAACAAGAGCAAACAAAGAAATCTTACAGAATAAATGACTGACAACAGGAAAATGTTGGAAACTCACAGAATTCAGAAAATAAAAGAGAAAGAGGGTACCTGTGTGGTTCAGTCAGTTAAGGATTTGACTGTTGATTTTGACTCAGGTCACAATCTCACAGTTCATGGGATCTAGCCCCGTGTTCGGCTCTGTGCTGACAGCACGGAGCCTACTTGGGATCCTCTCTCTCCCTCTCTCCCTGCTCATCCCCTGGTTTTGTCCTCTCTCAGATTCAATAAACATTTTTTTTAAAGGAAACCCCTGGGGCACCTGGGTGGCTCAGTCTTTTGGGCGTCCAACTTCAGCTCAGGTCATGATCTCACAGTTCATTTGTTTGAGCCCCAAGTCGGCTCTGTGCTGACAGTATGAAGCCTGGAGCCCTCTTTGAGTTCTGTGTCTCCCTCTTTCTCTGCCCCTCCCCCAGCTTGCTCTCTGTCTCTCTCTCAAAAATAAACATTAAAAGAAAAAAAAAAAAAGGAAACCCCTAAAGCAGTTACTTCTTTTGTCTTAGAGCAATTACTTCTCATTTCCTCTCTTTCCCATCCCCTGGCAATAGCTAATTTATTTTCTGTCTGTATGGATTTATCCTTCTGAATGTTTCATACAAATGGAATCATATGTGATCATTTGTGTCTGGGTTTTTTTAATTCATATACTCTTCTTGGGGCTCATCCACTATTGCATGTATCAGTACTTCATTTTTTCTTTGAAATAGTGTTGCTATAAACATTTCTGCATGGCATTTGTTTGAATATATGTTTACAGTTTGGGGTTAAATTCTAGGAGTGGAATTGTTAGGTCAAATAGTAATTCTACATTACTTTCTTGAGCATCTGTCAAACTGTTTTCATGGCAGGTGCACCATTATATATTTCCCCCAGAAATGTACAAAACTTACAATTACTCCACATCTTCACCAACGTTTTCTATTTTAAAATTATTGTTATAGTTACCCTAGCAGGTGTGAACTATTATCCCATTGTGGTTTTAATCTACCTTTTCCTAAAGACTGATGATATTGACTATACTATCAAGTGTTTTCCCTTTTTTTTTTTTTTTTACCATTTGTATATCTTCTTTAGAGAAACATTTATTTATTTGCCAGATTTTAATTGGGTTGTTTATATTTTCATTGTTGAGGTTTAAGGGTCCATCTATTCTGGATCCTGGAGCATTATCTGACATGTTATTTGCAAATACTTCCTCCATGCTATATATTAACTTTTCATGTTTTTGAAATTGTCCTTTGATAAATAAACATTTTTAATTTTAAATCAATCTAATGTGTTTATTTTTGCTTCTGTCCCTTGTATTTTTGATGCCACATTTAAGAATCAATTGTCAAGTCCAAGGTCAACAACAGTTGTTCCTAGGTTTTCTCCCAGGAGTTTTATAATTATATCTTTTACATTTACATTTGTTGTATTTTTAGTTAATTTTTGTATATGTTGTGATATAAGGGGCTAAACTCATTGTATTGAATGTGGATAACCATTTATCCTAGCACATGTTACTCAAGAGACTATTCTTTTGCCTATTGAATGGTCTTGACATTCTTGTTAAAGGTCAACTGACCATAAATATAATGATTAATTTCTGGAATCTCAGTTTATTCCACTGGTATGTATGTCTATTCTTATGTCAGTACCAAACTATTTAGGTCACTGTAAGATTGTAGTATGTGTTGAAACCAGAAAGTGTAGGTCCTCTAAATTTGTTCTCTTATTTTCAAGATTGTTCTGGCTACTCGGGATCCCTAGAAACCTTATGCAAAGTTTTCATAAATATCAACAATCAAATTTTAAAGTGTATATGGAAAGGCAAAAGACCTAGAGTAACTAACACAATACCAAATAAGAAGAACAATGTTTGTGGACTCAACTATCTCAGGCTGGATTTGGTGTTGAGTATTTACATGCAACAACAAAGAATGATCCTTGAAAAACAAAAGGTGGATAATGCAACTTTATTAAAATTAAAAGTTATGCATTATGGAAACAATACTAAAAACATAAAACAAGTCACAGAATGAGGGAAAATATGTGAAAAATTCAAATTTAATAAAGGATAAGAAATCCAAAATATACAAAGAAAATCTTAAAACTCAAAAATAACAAAAGAAAACACTCAAAAAATAGGCAACAACCTGTGGGAAGAAGCACTGCACAGACACCACCTAACCTGCTAGCAGTGTGCCCCACCCAAAAGTTCTCCTGAGGACTTGTCCACTCCAAGCATGCTGGCCTCGTTCCTGGGATCAGCACAAATTTTGTCAATGCTGTGTGTGCCCCACCCAGCTACCATGCTCACAGGCACTGTGCCCTGACTGCTGAATGCCATACTTCCTGGCAGCCACCACATTTGGGGAATTCAGCCTAGGACTAGCAGCTCAACACTGATTTTGCTAATACCACTACCCTGTCCCCAAGCCCTCCTATGGTCATGCCCCCTCCGAACTGGTCTGTCTGGGTCTCACTAACACCACAGAGAGCAACCATGGTCCACAGCAAGCCGAAAGTCAGCTCAGACATCTGGACTGCAAAAAGCAACTCAGACATAATAGCAGGACACAAGCTACACACATAGGAGACTCCTCTGAAGTGTCAGGTTCTGATGAACAAAGTATATTCCACTTCAGGGAACTACAGGACCTTTTTTCATAAAACCACTACTTTCAACAGCAGAAGATGTAGCTGACTTTCCTAACACAGAGAAACAGACACAGTTAGGTGGATAAAATTAGGAGACAGAGGAATATATCCCAAAATGAAAGAACAGGACAAAATTACAGTAGGAAATCTAAGAGAAACATAAGTAATATGCCTGACGAAGAATTTAGAGTAATGATCATAAAGTTATTTGCTGGACTTCAGAAAAGGATGAAGGACATCAGTGAGACCCTAGACAGAAGGATAAAAAATAACATATCAGAGATGAAGAAAGCAATCAATGAAATTAAAAATACAATAGATGGTGTAAATATAGGCTACAGGAAGCAAAAGAATGTGCCATCGAGCTGGGGGATAAAGTCAATGGAAAGCAATCAAGCTAAACAGGTGAGAGATAAAAATTACTGCATAATGAGAATATGCTTAGAGGACTCAGTGACTCCATCAAGCATAATAGCATTCACATTATAGGGTCCCAGAAGAAGAGAGAGAAAGTTGGGGCAAAAAAAAACGCATTTGAAAAAAATAATAGTTGTAAACTTCCTCAGTCTGGGGAGTGAAACAGATCCAGATTCAAGAGGCACAGAGATCACCAAACAAATTCAACCCAAGGTGGTCCACACCAACAACACACATAGTAATTAGAATGACAAAAAATAAAACTGATAAAGAAATAATTTTAAAGGTTTTGAGAGAAAAGAAGACGGTAACACACAAAAGAGACTCCATAAGGCTATCAGCTGATTTTTCAACAGAAATTTTGTAGACCAGAAAAGAGTGGCATGATACATTCAAAGTGTTAAACGGGAAAAATTTGCATCCAAGAAAACTTTATCCAGTCAGGCCATCATTCAGAATAGAAGGAAAGGTAGTTTCCCTAACAAACAGAATTTAAAAGAATTCATGACTACTAAATCAGCACTACAAGAAAAGTTAAGAGGGACTCTGTGAGTGGAAAACAAAATCATAAGTAAGAGTAAGAAAAATAGGAAGTACAAAAGCAAAATAATAAATAAATAAAAATAAGTATACTTGAAAAATCAGTCAACAGAAGCACAAACTAAAAGGATGTAAAATGATACCAATATATGAAATGTGGAGAGGAAAGGAGTAAAGAATGAGTTCATCATTAATCGAACATCAGCTTAATATAGACTGCTCTATGAAGATGTTATATATTAACCACAGGATAACCACAAATCAACAAACAGTAATAGATATGCAAAGAATAAAGATACGGAATCCAAGTATATCACTAAAGAAAACCAGCAAACCGTGAAAGAGAAATAGACAAAGCATCAGAGAAAAACTACAAAAACAACTACAAAACAAGTAACAAAATGGCAACAAATACATATTAATAAATAATTAGTTTGAATGTAAATGGATTAAATGCTCCAATAAAAAGACATAGACTAAGAGAGTGAATAAAAATCAAGACCCATTTGTGTCCTACCTACAAAAGACTCATTTCATACCTAAAGTCTCCAACAGATTGAAAGTGAACAGCTGGAGAAACATTTGTCATGCAAATGGATTTCAAAAGAAAGAGAAGCAATATTTATATTAGAAAGAAAAAGACTTGAAAACAAAGATTATAACAAGAGACAAAGAGGACACTATATAATAATAAAGGGGACAATCGAACAAAAAGATATAACAATTGTAAATATTTATGACCAAGCATGGAACACCCAAATACATAAAATAATTAATAACAAACATAAAGAAACTTATTGATAGTAATACAATAATAGTAGGGGACTTTAACAACCCCGTTACATCAATGGACATATCCTTCAAACAGAAAATCAACAAAGAAATAGTGGCTTTGAATGACACACTGGACTAGATAGATCTAACATGTATATTCAGAATATTCCATCCTGAAACAGCAGAATACACATTCTTTTCAAGTGCACAAGGAACTTTCTCCAGGGTAGATCACATGTTTGGCCAGAAAACAAATCTTACCAAATTCAAAAAGATCTAAGTCATACCATGCATCTTTTCCTACCACAACACTATAAAACCAGAAATCAATCCCCCCCCCAAAAGAATCTGGAAAGGTCACAAATACATGGAGGTTAAACAACATGTAGTAGCAATTAATCGATCAACCAGGAAATCAAAAAAGAAATTTAAAAAATACATGGAAGCAAATGATAATGAGAACATAATGGGCCAAAACATTTGGGATGCAGCAAAAGACATCCTAAGAGGGAAGGTATTGGTAATAAAGGCTTACCTCAAGAAGCAAGAAAAATCTCAAATACACAACCTAACCTGCTACCTAAAGTAACTAGAAAAAGAACAACAAACAAAACCCCAAACAAGCAGAAAGAAAGAAAAAAATAAGATTAAAGCAGAAATAAATGATATAGAACTAAAAGAACAATGGAAGAGATCAATGAAACCAGGAGCTGGTTCTTTGAAAATGTCAACAAAATTGGTAAACCTTTAGCCAGACTAAAGAGAGAGAGGGAGGGAGGGAGAGCTCAAATAAAACCACCAGTGAAAGAGGAGAAATAACAAACAACACCAAAGAAATACAGTTATGCAAATATGAAAAGAGAATATTACATAAAACGATATGCCAACAAATTGGACAAACTGGAAGAAATGGATAAATTCCTGGAAACATATAGACTACCAAAGCTGACACAGGAATAAATAGAAAACTTGAACACACTGGTAACCAGAAAGGATTGAATCAATAATCAAAAAACTCCCAACAAACAACAGTCCAGGACCACATGGCTTCACAGGCAATTCTACCAAACATTTAAATAAGTGTTAATACCTATTCTCTCAAACTGTTCCAAAAAATAGAAAAGGAAGGGAAACTTCTAAACTCATTCTATGATGCCAGTCTAACCCTGACGCCAAAATTAGATAAAAACACCATTGAAAAAGAGAACTACAAGCTAATATCCCTGATGAACATAGATGCAAAAATCCTCAAAAAACTAGCAAAATAAA
Source organism: Lynx canadensis (assembly GCF_007474595.2). NCBI lineage: Eukaryota > Metazoa > Chordata > Mammalia > Carnivora > Felidae > Lynx > Lynx canadensis. Next base: position 109,383,797 of record NC_044310.1, read on the forward strand.
ATTTACAAAAATTAAAAAATAATAAAGTGAATAAGCCAATAAAAATAATCCCTATATCTCTAAATAATTAAATAATAAATAAATAAATAAATAAATAAATAAATAAATAAATAAAGCAACAGACCTGAAGAGGCATCTCACCAAAGCACATACAGAGAAGGTAGAAAATAAGCAGATAAAAGGTGCTCAACATTATTTGGTATTCAGGAATATAATATTAAAACTTGAGTGACCATTACATTCTTTTAGAAGGGTTAAAATCCCAAAGCTGACAATGCCAAATGCTAACAGCAGTGTGGAGCAATAACCCTCTTTATTGGTGGTGAGATAAAAAAACAGTTCTATAGCTACTTTGGAAGACAGTTTGATAGTTTCTTACAGAGCTATACACAGTTTTACCACATAATCCAGAAATCATGTGCCTAGATATTTACCCAATTGATTTGAAAAATTATGTCCACATAAAAACCTGCACATGCATGTCTATAGCAGCTTTATTCATAAATGCCAAAAGCTGAAAGCAACAAAGATAATCTTCAGTAAACGAATGGACATGCAAACTGTGGTGCATTCATCAAATAGATGAAAAGAATCAACAACCAAAAGAGATGAGGTATCAAACCACAGAAAGACATAGATGAATCTTAAATACATATCATTAACTGAAAGATGTCAGTCTGAAAAGGCTGCATATGGTGTGATTTTATTATATTCCAGAAAAGGCAAAACTACAGAGACAAAAAAAAAAAAAAAAACGGTGATTTCCAGGGGTTTGGATTGGGGTGGCAGTGGAATGGATAAAGCTTATGAGATTTTTAAAGGCAGTATAATTATTCTGCATGATACTCTAATGGTAGATATGGATGAATTGTGTCCCCATAAAATTCATATATTATAGTTCTAACCCTCAATACTTCAGAAGATGACTTTATTTGGAGACAGGATTGTAAAGAGGTAATTAAATTAAAATGAGGTCATTAGGGTAGGCCCTAATCCAATATGACTGGTATCATATAAGAAATAAGGACACAGAGAAACACAGAAAAAAGAAGGTGGCTAGCTACAAGCCAAGGAAAGAGACCTCAGAAGAAACCAAATTGTTTGACACTTTGATCTTGGACTTCTAACCTCCAGAACTCTGAGAAAATAAGTTTTCTGTTGTTTAAACTTCCCACCATGTGGTACTTTGCAGCCCTAGGAAAATAATACAGTGGATTCATAACATTATTTATTTTCCAAAACCCATAGAACTTCACCACACAAAAAGTAAACCTTAATATATGCAAATTGTTTTTAAATTAGGAGGTTGAAGCATCCCGATATGAAAAGAAGAATATAAAAAAAAAAAAAAATCTAACTCTATTGCAAACACACAGAACAACCTTACTGAAGAGAGTGGAGAAAAAGTTGCTGACGGAAGTAATTTTGAAAATGTGTGGCATCTATAATGGCAAAACCATTTGCATTTACGCACTGAGTTCTTAATGATAAAATTGTTTCTCACAGGGGTAACCAAGACAGATTTCAAGTGTCCCTTAGCTTTACCAAACCTTAGTCTTCTTTCTGCCCATAGGCTCCTGCCCTCCCATTCCTTAGAGCATTTATTTTAGGAAACTTATAAGTCCCCTCGCTGTCCATTTTGAAATGTATGTAAATATTGTCCCAGTGTCTTGTTAGTTCTACAGCTCAGGAAATCTCTTTCTCTGGAACCTGTGGAAATGTAGTCATCAAAAAAACATAGTGCTTAAAGCCGCAGTAACAAACACTGTGGTACTGGGGAAATGACAGACACGTATCAACAGAATAGAAGGAAGTCAAGAGATAGAGTCACAAAAGATGGCCACTGAACTTTGAACAGAGATTCAAAACCAATTCAGTGGAGAAAAGGAAGTATTTTCCAAAATGATGTTGGGATAGTTGTGTATCCTTTAAAATAAAATAAACCTTACCCTATACTTCTAACTTTATACAAAAGTGACTTAAAATGGATCATAGACCTAAAGTTAACAGGTAAAAAAACTATAAAGCTCTGAGGAAAATTATTGAAGAAAATCTTTGTGTCCTTGGATTAGTGAAGATTTTAAGATACATCGTCGAAAGCATAATAATCAAAAGAAAAGATAATAATTGGACTTCATTAAATAAAAAAAAACCTTTCACCTTCTGCAAGACATTGTGGAAAGGATGGAAAAACACATTAGAGACTAAGAGCACATATTTGCAAATCACAAATGTGACAAAGGACTTGTATTCAGAATTTATATAAAGTACTCTCAAAAGTCAGCAATAAGTTCTTTTTCAATAGTTCTTTTTCAGAACCATTAAATAATCGATAAAAGATTTGAAAAAACACATGACTGAAGAAGACAGATGGCTAATAAGCTTATAAATAGAGGCTAAACATCATCAGTCATTTGGAAAATTAAAAGCAAAACCACAGTGACATACCACTATACACCTATGAGAAAAGTTCAAATTTAAAAAAGAAAATAAGGAAAAAAAAGCAATGCCAAGTGCTGGTAAGGATACGAAGCATTTAGAAATCTCATATGTTGCTGGAGGGAATGCAAAACAGTAAAGCTGCTATGGAAAATAGGCTGGTTTTTTTGTTTGTTTTGTTTTTTATATTTCAAACGTATACTTCTTATATCTCTTAGGTATTTATCCAAAAAGAAAACTTATGTTCACTCAACAACCTGCATGTGGATGTTTATAGCAGCATTAGTCATAATTGCCAAGAACTAGAACAATTCAAATCCTTCACTGCTTGAATGGATAAACATACTGTAGTATATCTATACAATGCAATGTTACTCAACATTCAAAAAATGAATGATTGATACACCTATCGATGGATAAATCTAAAATGCATTATTGTAAGTGAAAGAAGTTACATACAATATGATTCCATTTGTATGGCATTCTGGAAACATCAATGCTGTAAGGAGAGAGGACAGATCAGTAGTTGCCAGGGATTAGAAGTAAAAGGAGGGTTTCTTTGCAAAGGGGAAGCAAGAAGGAAAATTTGGGAATGAGGGAACTTTTCAGTATCCTGATTGTAGTGTATCAAGACTCTATACATTTCTCAAAATTCATAAAAGTGTATGTAAAAAAAACAATAAATTTTACTGTATACATATTTTAAGTTTCTAAATAGTAAAAAATAAGTAACAGTCTACTCTGGTAGCAGCATCCTGGGCTTCATTTTCTTCTTTCTATTTTTCTGTAGTTTAAAAACTTTTAACCAGTGTACACATAAGCTTGCAAAAAGTATGTTCATTAAAGATGTGGCTGTAAAATTAAACAAAATGATGTATCAAAATTGTGAAGGAAGCAGTTAAATCATTCTTTTTTTGAAATTATGATAGGCCATGTAAAAAATCAAAAAGGAGCTATGTATAAAATCATAACTAAGGAGGAAGAATAACATGCTGACTAGATATAAGATTAACATTCAGAAATAAATAGTACTTCTGCACATCAGTAATTACCAATTACAATATGTAATAAAAAACTTTCACATTTATAGAATTATGTGAAAAACAGTTGTACAAAAACTTAAAATTCATGACTTAAAGCTATTTTTAAAAAACCTGAATATATGGAGATATAATATGTCCATAAATTTGAAGATTCAATATCATAAAAATGTCAATTATTACCCAATTTATAAATTCAAAAACATTGGGGCACCTGGGTGGCTCAGTCAGTAAAGCATCTGACTCTTGATTTCAAAAAAACAGCAAAATGCTAACAGTTGACAAAGTATATTTTTATGTACACTTTGTATATTTTATAACTTCCAAAGAAGCCAGAACACAGATGAGCTTGGTTCATGGGAGAGACACATAATAGTTTGAGTACAATGAATACCATGGGATTGTGTTTTGTTCTATTTTGTGTTGTTGTCTGAAAAGCCTGAACCTTGGGCCCACTTGTATATCAGTCACTTCCCATACATTCCATTTGCTTTAATTCTTACAACAGTCATGAGTGATGGGAATTATCCACCCATTTCACAGATGAGGAAACTGAAGCTCAGAAAAGTTAAGCAAAACAACCTGTGACACAGCTTGGAGCATGTAGTGGTGGAGGTGGCCTGCCAAGTTGGCCTCCCAGTACCTAGACTGACTTTCCTACTACATGTCCCTTTCTCTAAATGCCAGAGAGAGGTCAGAACTCAACGCAAGGCTCACGCTGGGGTCACCACTGTAGTGTGCCAACATGCTCCCACTTCTGATACATAAGAAAACAGAGACAATTTTCTCTGAAGCTCATTTTCCTGGAGAAATCATTCTGCATTATAGGATACAAAGAAACTCTGGGACTCACTGTCACAGGTCCAGGTGATCATGGTGAAGGACTTAACTTGAGTGGGACCCCAGGAATCAGCCTGAGCCTCAAATCTAGCTTCAAGGAGAAGTGCAAGCACCCATGTACAGGAGGGATCCAGGTCTGACTCAACAGCCCAAAGATCTTAAGATGCACCAGCTTCCTGAGATGTATTTGCTCCTGTGTAAAATGGGAGTATAGGCTCCATCTCCTAAGGAGGGTTGATTTGAAGAGACATGAATATAGAAGTATTCCACCCTGTGAACTGTAATACATAATATGTTTAGAAGGCTATCATCTTTCACTGTCCTCTGTAGAATTGCTTAATAGGAAAAAGACAGATAAAGGCAGGGATCCATGCCCTCTGTGAACCACGGTTACTTGGTTCTGTTACCACAGCAACAAAGTGGATGTTCCCACTGAGATCCATCTAAGACAGATCCTGCCCATGCTTGCTTTCCCTTTGTACATCTGACCTCACAGAAGGACTTCTAGTTCCTGCACATGCCTCACCCCTGAAGAGCACTTGATTGTCATTAGTCCTACTGCCCATTACTTCCCCAGCACTGGAGTATCAGAAGGGTCTCTGACTGTGGTTAGAGTAGCTCAGGCTTCTTCATTCAGAATTAATGTAGGGAGTCGCTGAGAGACAACATGCCAGTCATCTCTGTACATCCCTCCCCCACCCCCAAAAGTATGAGCATGACAGAAACTGAAATAGACACTTAGAAGAGATTGGGTGTGCAGCCCTTAGGGGCTCGGCCCAGGCCCCAAGTAACAAGAGTACACCCAGCTGTGGGATAATGAGAAATATGCCCATAATGTTTGCTTATTTCACCCACAAAGCTCAAGCTTCCTCTGTTCCTGGGAGCACAAAACATTTTCCTTAAATAAGAGAACACTCTTTAGGTCCTGAAATGTCTCTTAAAAATGTTACTCTTGGGGTGCCTGGATGGCACAGTCAGGTAAGTGTCTGACTTCAGCTCAGGTCATGATCTTGTGGTGTGAGTATGAACCCCACATTGGGCTCTACACTAACTGTGCAGAGCCTGCTTGGGATTCTCTCTCTTTCTGCCCCTCCCCATTCCCCCACTCACTCTCTCTCTATCTCTTTTTCTCTCTAAATACATAAACTTAAAAAAAAAAGCTACACTTTCTCCATAGCCCCTCTGCCTTAGGGATCTGCCATCTATTACAGTATATATCCATTTTCTAGGGCTGCCATGAAAACTACCAAAAGGCTGAGAAGCTTAAATAGAAATTTGTTTTCTTATAGTTCTAAGGGCTGGAAGTCCAAAATCAAGGTGTCAACAGGATTAATTCCTTCTTAGGTCTCTCTCTTTGGCTTGTAGATGGCCTTCTTCTCCCTGTGTCTTTACATGATCTTCCTTCTGTGTGTGTCTACACCCTAATCTCCTCTTCTTAATAAAGACTCCAGTCATTGGATTACATCCCACCTAATGATCTCATTTTAACTTAATCATCTCTTTATCATCTCATCATCTCTTTAAAGGCCCTACCTCCAAATACAGTTACATTTTGAGGTACTGGGGACGAGTACTTACAAAATTTGGGAGAAAAGACACAATTTAGCCCATAACATATCATAACTCCCCATATGCCCTGACATCCCCTGCTGGGCTAGACACCCCTTGGCTTTCCACCAAAGGCCCTCTGTCTTCCTGGAAGGTAGCTCTCGAATGTGCTGCAGACATTTGTGTCTTGCCTGAACCCAGTCTTCAAATACCCCTTAGTACAAGGCCAGCCTCTTGCCAGCAAATGGTGCTCAGGCATCACTCAGCAGGGGTAATTGTTGGGAAATGCAAGGTTTCCTCTGACAGGTGTCAATGCTCTCCTCTCCCCACCCAGGCTACAGGCACTGTATGCTGTCACTGAAGCATAAAAGCAAGTTTGATCTTTGAAGTCACATTCCTAAAATCAAACACCATGCTCTCATTGTGGAAAACCCAACAAAAGTACAAGATTTTAAGACATTTAGCTTTCTATCACTCTAAGCTCAAACAAGAGAGTGAGAGGCTATGTACTGCTTCTTGCTTTCCAAGAGTTTCTGCACCTTACACCTTGCCGGGGCTCCTGGCTTTCTGACTGACATCTAGCTAAACTCAGCTCAAATACCATCTTTCCTGGGCTCTTTTCTCGAGGCCAGGAATTCCTCCCAGCAAAGCTTCTTATAATTATTTATGGGCATCTCTCTCTATCTCAGAAATCTACTGGCTTCATGAGGGCACAAAACAACCCAGATTCATCCTAGTCTTACAGTGCTCTACTGAAGACAGTCAAAAAACTTTGTGGGAATGAATGAACAAGTGACTTTATGAATAAAAAAAAAAGAAAAGAAAATGAAGCTAAATTAAACTTCTCTTTCCTAAGAGTATTTTGTACCTACCTACCTTTATAACTTTATTTCCCCCGTTCCTTCAACCCAGAATTCACCATTTAATAAATGGCAATTCTAAAACTTATTATATGACACCCATGACAATTCTAAAATTTATTCAAATGTTTTTTCCAGAACCCAAAACTGCGTCTGGCACACATAGGTCTCAATACATCTCTAATGAATCGCCTTGTTGTAGGATAAAATACTTCCTTCAATTATGTCAGACTCATCTTCTCTCCCTCCTCTTAATTGCAGTAGGGTATTAGTAAATTCATTCATTATCCACTTATCCAACACAGGGCATGTATCTAACTGTGGGGCACAGAGCAGATATGTTGTTTTTCCTCAAGCCATTTCCAAGGATGTGGAGACAGTGTTGTGTAAATAAACAAAAAATGCACCCAGCAACATACCACAGGCATCTGGGTTGCTGTCTCTGTAGTGTATGGTGAGGGCACCAGGAGATGAGCAGTAAGATCTCCCAGGGGTTTACAGGATGGTGTGCAACATGCCCAGACCAATGTGAGCCATAAACTAAACCTTAAGGAGAGCCTGAGAAAAGCAGGGGCCGACTGCAGAAGCAGGAGATATGTGTGCTGGGCAAGCTTGGGAGAGCCCCAGGATTTAGGGATGGTTGTAGCACAGAGAGAGTTATGGAAGGAAATGGTAACAGAGCTAGAATGCAAGATGTGGTCAAGTCATATCTGGCCTTGTGCATCCTGCAGAGAAGCCTGGGGCCCCTCTTGCCAGCTCTCATTCTTATTCATTTGCTTTGGACTAATGCACAGCAGCTACAGAAGAGGATGATGGGAGTACTGTAGAGTCCCACAGGGAGTGGTTCAGAGAAAGGGGACTGTGAAAGAACATGCAGGGCTCTGGGAAGATGTGTGTCAGCACAGGGAGAAGCTAGACTGGCAGAGGTGGTCAGAAGCCACAGCAGGACTCATAGAGGGAAGGACAGGTGTGAGCCAGGTCAGGGTGCAGGGGAAGGAGGTGTGGGAGCTGGCACCCTGAAGACTGTCTGGAGAAGGGGCCATTTCACAAAGCTTTTAGTGTTTCTCTTTCCTTGTAAGTGTTTGTTAAACTCATGATACTTATTTGCCACTTCTTTGTAGTGTAGATATCTGTAAACTCCTCCCTATGAATCATAAGTACCTTATGGGCAGGTACTGGGCTTTATTCACCTTTACATGCTACAATTATCAGCACTCTCAGGAGCCCAGGAAAAACATGTTGAATGCATGTGTATGTAATAAGTCAGTGAATGAATGGCATCAAGTTAGCTACCAGAATTTTTCTTTCAATCTCTTCCTAATTTTCTCTTAGTCCAAGCTTCAAGAAGCCCTAGAATTCTATGCAGACAACTAAATCAGTGGGTATTTGATCCTTAAGGGGCCAGAGAGGATTCCCACAATGTAGAAGAAATATTTGAAAATGAAGTCAAAGTAAATCATATTGGACTTTTATTAGTTACAAGCTCATAGAGGGCAGAGGCCACTGTCTCTTTTCGACTTAGCACATTCACTTTTACACAGGAGGAAGTCAGTACTTGTCCAATAGATGACTGAAAAAAAAAGCAGATGAATCAGTGATAATGATGAAGACAGGGTGGAGTAAGAAAATGTGATGAATAAGGAGATTTCATTAATGTTCAAAGCCAGAAAGACAAGTGGTAACATAGACACAAGAAACAATGGCTTTCAAAGGTGTTGATTAAACCCAGATCTCTTTCTGTTGTGTTATTTATTTCATCTTAATATATTTAAAGTCCAGGTTCTCAAACACTAGTTATTATCTGCTGTGTTACAATTAGTCCCCAGCTAAGGGCTTCCCACAGCACTGCAGTGAGAAAAGTTGTGAGGCTGAACACCTCCTGATTCAGGGAGTAGAATGCTTCAGTGTTATTAAAAAATGTGCTGTCCTTCATGAGTGCAAGTGGGAATACTGGCACATGACCTTGCCAAAACTGCATTAAGCTTTTCAGAGTGCCAGGGTCAGGGAAATAATTCAGTATCTCAAATTTTGGCCCAATCACTCAATCTGAAAACAACATATTTGCTGATGTCTTAAGGAAGCAATGAGAAAAAATAGGAGACTGAATATGAATTCCGACTTTTTACTCACAAGCTGGGTAACATGCACATGTATAAAGTCTCTGGGTCTTATTTTATTTTTCTGAAATGTAGGGATCCTCCCTCACTCAGTCTATGAAAATAGTGGCACCTTAGCTATGGCACCTAGCAAAGTGCCTATGCACTGAATGTACTCAACAAATGGCATATTTTCAACTCTTATTTTCATTGATTTGCTTTGGATTCATGCAAGCACCTATAAAAAAAATGGGTACTGAGAGGTAGCAACTTTCAGAATAGCCCCACATTGTTATCCTGTTTGGTAGAATTCAAGATTCCCACACAACAATCTCCTTGTTTTTCAAGCACTGATGTAGGTGCTGCTATAGATGTGACTAAGATTCCAAATCAATTGATTTTAGGAGAAGGAAATTACCCTTGGTGGGCCTGACTTAATCAGATGAATCCTTAAAAGATACTGGGCTCTTCCTTGAAAAGGGGGTTCAAAGCATGAGTAGGATTCAGCATAAGGGACATTTTAATTTGCTGACTTTCATGATGTGAAGGATCTCTAGGGGCTAAGAAAAGTCCCCAGCCGACTGCCAGTAAGAAAACAGGAACCTCAGTCCTATAGTCACAAGACAAAATTTTTCACAACCACATGAGTTTAGAGGATGATTCTGAGTTCCAGAGGAGACCACAGCCTTGCCAACATCTTAATTTTAACCTCACAAGAATATGAGCACAGAACTCAGCCGTGCTGGCCCAGACTTCTGGCCTATAGAACTGTCAGATTTGTTCTTCTATACCACTAAGTTTATAGTCATTTGTTGTGCGTGAGTAGAAAACTAATGTACCCTAGTGCTTCTTTCACCAATTTTTACCTAGCAAATAAGTAAATTTCCTACCTTACAACTACCATAAAAATAATGTTCCTGGAAGGAGACATCTTTTCAACGTTTATTTATTTTTGGGACAGAGAGAGAGAGCATGAACGGGGGAGGGGCAGAGAGAGAGGGAGACACAGAATCGGAAACAGGCTCCAGGCTCTGAGCCGTCAGCCCAGAGCCCGACGCGGGGCTCGAACTCACGGAACGCGAGATCGTGACCTGGCTGAAGTCGGACGCTTAACCGACTGCGCCACCCAGGCGCCCCTGGAAGGAGACATCTTAACATAACCATCTGCCTTTAACACCTATAAAGCATAGCAGTTGTGAGACTCAAGATAATCTTACCAAATGAGCTATGGCCTTTCCTTTTCGTGATGGTCAGTGTATCACTTTACTTTGTTTTTATAATGTTGCTTATGGTTGGTTTTCTGACAATGAAAGTGATATATGTTTATATAAAAGTTTGAAGCCACAGAAAAGCAGAAATAAGAAAACATAAATCATTAATCCCACTCTCAGAAGCAATTTCTGTTAATATGTTGACAGCAATCTTTTTATATATCTATTTTTTAAGTTAAAAACATAATACATACTCTTGCAATTCTATATCCTGATACTCTACCTTGCATTATTTCATGAAAATTCCCAGTATCAATACATTCTCTGAAACATATTTTTCATCAGTTTATAATTTTAAAGCTTACTGAAGTATCTTATTTATTTTATATTCCTATGTTTGAGTATTAGTTTGCTTCAAATTTTAGAAATTGAACTAAACATTCTTCTTGCCTGTTAATCATACTTGGTATATTCCTTACCACTGATACCAAGAAGTGAAATCACTAGCATGTTTATATGCTCTCTCCCTCTGAAATAACGTGGAGTCAGATAAGGGCTCCACACTATTATGAATTACATAATGATTATGAATTGCATAATTAAGTCATTTCATGCCCTTTTCCCCTGAACCCCTGCACTTGTCCAATTTGCCAGGGAAAATATGGTTTGAAGAACACTGCTAGTCTCTGGACTTCATTGATCTAGAAACCTTTGAGGGAACACTGCACTGTGTGTTCCGAACCAGGTAAGTGATACAGGAAGGCCCTCCAGCTACAAGCACCTGGGCAGCACCACAATAGTCAGCTCCAGGGCCACCAGAATGTTTTCATTGCTCATTAACTGTTAGCATTGTTAGTTCTAATGAGCTATGATTTTCATTGCTGCTGAAGCAGGCTGGCAGCTCTCTCCTCCCCAACAGGCTGCCTTCCCAAGCAGCCAATGTTCAACATAAGTGTCCCCCGCAGGAGCCAATACGCTTATTCAAACACCCTCCGGCCTCTCCAAACTGCTCTTCCTCCACAGCCTCAGGGACAGCCAAGGACCTCACACTTCACTCTGATTCCACTGCTTCCCTCAAGCGCAACCTCTCTTTCGGTGTGTGTCTCTTTCTCCTCTCCCCCTTTTCATTCCCCAATTAGTGCAATAATTAAAGCATAAAGTTACTTGTCTCTGTACTATTTCGGTAGGGGTGCAAATCTCCTGAAATAAGTAGATGTTTAGATGTTTTCACAGAAGCACCTGCTCCTCTGTCACAAGGTAACAAAGTGGGAGTGGGGCAGGAGTTATTTCATATGGTAAAAGCCTCTACAAAAAAACCTCCATATCTGCAGCTGAGGCTCCAAACATGAGGCTGTAAGCATACAGTCTTATTTATGTTGTAAGACTCTTCCTAGATATTTTCTCCCAGAAATTCTTCTTTGACTTTGTTCTGGGCTCCAACAGCATCCTCATATGCCTCTCATACTGGAGTTTCTTAGCTTTTCTCATGAATGCATCATACCTTACTTTTGTATTCCCAGCATAGTGCCTGTCACATAGTACATGCTCAGTAAACATTTTTTGACATAAACCAAAAAGGTATAGAATTATCAACTAATAACCTGGAGTTTCCTGTAAGAAAATAGACATGATTTCTTATTCTGCCTTAACGCCTTAATTCTTTTTTTTTTAAGTTTTTATTTAAATTCCAGTTAGTTAACATAGTGTAATATTAGTTTCAGGTGTACAATATAGTGATTCAACACTTCCATCCATCACCCAGTGCTCATCACAAGTGCATCCTTAATCCCCATCACCTATTTCACCCACACCCCACCCACCTCCCTTCTGGTAACCATTAGTTTGTTCTCTATAGTTAAGACTCATTTTATCGGTTTCTCTGTCTCTCTTTTTTCTCCTTGCTCACTTGTTTTTTAAATTCCACATATGAGTCAAATCATGTGGTATTTGTCTTTCTCTGACTTATTTTGCTTAGCATGATACTTTCCAGCTCCGTCCATGCCATTACAAATGGGAAGATTTCATTTTTTCGATGGCTGAATAATATTCCATTATATATATACCACATCTTTATCCATTCATCTACCCAGGGATACTTGTACTGCTTCCATAATTTGACTATTATTCTCCCTTAATTCTGATCTCTAGTTGCTAAAAGTGTCATTTGTCACAGTAGAACAGTAAAAATTCCACTTTATCTTATAATTTTTTTAATTAAAAAAGAAATTTGTCTCATAGTTCTGGAGACTAGAAGTCTGAGGCAGAGATGTCAGCACGGCTGGTCCTTCAGAGGCTGTGAGGGAGACTCTTTCCCAAGCCTCTCTTGCAGGCCCAAAGATAGCTTTCTCCTTATATCTCTTCACATTGTCTTCCCGCTATGTGAGCCCTCCTCTGCATCCAAATCCCCTCTCTTAATAAGACAGCAGCCATATTTTATTAGAGCCCTTTCTATTGACCTTGGGTTCAATTACAGGAAGCTGAGCCATACCACAATTCTTCTAATGACACAACTTTATTACATGACTTTGCTAATTGTATCTGCAGTGACCCTATTAGTAAACAAGGGCACATGCTGAGGTACTGGGGTTAGAACTGGAGTATATGGATCTGGTGAAGGGAAGTATAATTCTACCCATAAACATATCCCAAATCAAGACAAAGAAAAATTCCTCTTCAGGGCCCCAACTCTAATTGAACTCAACACCTGTCAAGTGCTTACTAGGTAGAGGACTAAAGGCAGTAGAATGAAAGAAACACAAGTTTTTCTGCCTTTGAGGTTCTAGGAGTGGGATGAATGTATATGGGAGAGGTGCACCAGTATAATAGGGCCTAGCACGGTTCCCATCAAACAGGAGGCATCTTATAAATATCAAAGGAATATGGTCTTGCTATGGGAGTCAGGAACCCCAGAGTTTAGACAACTGGCTTTGTCACTTATTTGCTGTGTAGCATTAGAAGCCATTTCAGCCTTTGAGACTTTGTTTTCTAATTTAAATCAAATAAAGAATGGCATAATTACAGCAGGATCCAATGGCAACTGCAATAAAGCCATGCCCTGAGGAAAAAGCATCCTTGCCTGTGACATTAATCAGTTTGTAGGTCATGTTTGCTAAACAGATTCTAATTTCTTTCCATCAAATCAAGTAAGAGTTATCATTTTTCATCATCATTTTTTTTAACGAAGCAGCATTAAGATATGTTCTCAGTTACATATCTTTCTCTTTTTCAATCCACAGAATAATATGTTAGTGTTCAAGGACCACAAATCCATGGAGCTCATCTAGTACATGGGGCAACGGAGGCACTGGCCTCACGAGACACATACTGATTCCGTGTTATAGTGGTATAAGGAAACTGCCCCGGAGCAGAGGTGAGCACTCTTTTCCTAGCTTAAAATGAGGCAAAACAAGCCCAACTAATGGATATGACTTACCAGCACTTTTGTAAGTCTTATCTCCATGTATCTTTCCCACATACCTTAAGTCTGTTCCAGCATCAGGCAAAAGTGCTTCCCGAAATGGACTTTATGCACTGGGGAGAGGGAGGTAGATAATCCCTCCAAAATGTCATATAAGAAAAACTTTCTAGTCTGGCTAGGATATATAAAAGAATAACATTGGGATACCTGAGTAGCTCAGTCAGTTGAGTGTCTGACTTTGGCTCAGGTCATGATCTCACAGTTTGTGAGTTTGAGCCCCACATCAGGCTTGCTGCTGTCAGTGCAGAGCCCACTGCAGAGCCTCTGTCCCCTTCTCTTTCTGACTTTCTCCTGCTTGTGCTCACTCTCTCTCTCTCTCAAAAATAAACATTAAGAAAAAGAAGAAGAACATCAAACTTCCCATTTTAACAACTAAAAAATAACAGAGGATAAAGTAAAATAAGTATCTTTTTTAAATATACCAGAGAAATGTGGATGTAAAGAAGCCTAGGAGAACTACATTCCCAGGAGGGATATGCTCTTCTGCAATGAGCAGACACCAGCAGCCTCTTACCTCTGTGGGGCAACTGCTCAATCAAGATGTGGACAGGCAGATTTGGCTTGGTTAAAAGTGAAAAGATGGTGAAGTCCCAACAGTTCATGTTTGCTTTTGTTTCCCTTCCTTTTAGCTACATATCTAGTAAGAAGTTGCTATGGCTGAGGTTAACGGAAAAGCTTCTGCACAATGAAAGAAACAATAAATAAAACTAAAAGGCAGCCTACCTAATGAATGAAGATATTTGCAAATGACATATCCAATAAAGATTTAGTATCCAAAATGTATGAAGAGCTTATCAAACTCAACACCCAAAAAAACAACCCAGTTAAGAAATGGGCAGAAGACATGAATAGACACTTTTCCAAAGACATCTAGATGTCCAACAGACAAATTACAAGATGTTCATCACTCATCATCAGGGAAATACAAACCAAAACCATGATAAGATATCACCTCACACCTGTCAGAATGCCTAAAATTAACAACACGAGAAACAACGGGTATTGGTGAGGATGCAAAGAAAGGGAAACCCACTTGTAGTGTCGGTAGGAATGCAGACTGGTGTAGCCACTCTGGAGAACAGTATGGAGGTGACTCAAAAAACTAAAAATAGAACTATCCTATGATCTAGCAATTGCACTACTAGATATTTACACAAAGGATACAAAAATACAGATTGGAAATGGTACATGGACTCCAATGTTTATAACAGCATCATCAACAATAGTCAAACTACAGAGAGAGCACAAATGTCCATCAACGGATGTATGGATAAAGAAGATGTAATATATATACATATATACAATGAAATATTGATCAGCTATGAAAAAGAATTAAATCTTGTTATTTGCAATGATGTGGATGGAGCTAGAATGTATTTTGTTAAGTGAAATAAGTCAATCAGAGAAAGACAAATACCATATGATTTCATTCATATGTGGAACTTAAGAAACAAAACAGATTAAAACATGGGAAGGCGGAAGGAAAAGAAGAGAGGGAAACAAACCACAAGAGACTCTTAAGGATAGTGAACAAACAGGGTTGATGGGAAAGGTGGGTGGAGGGATGGGCTAGATGGGTGATGTGTATTTAAAACGGCACTTTTGATGACCACTGGGTGTTGTATGTAAGTGATGAATCACTGAATTCTACTCTTGAAACCAATACTGCACTATATGTTAACTAACTAGAATTTAAATGTTAAAAAATGAACGGATTGGAATCTGCAGTAGACTGAGATGCAGAATAAATTTTCCACTCTAAAGGGAAATTTCTCACATTCACTCCCAAAGGACATTTGCTGACAGTGAGAAATGACAGAATGAAGTCTGGGAATTGGGCAAGTAAAGGAAGGCAAAGTTTTAGAATTCTAGAGGAAACTAGAAAATATAATGTTTATTCTTCTTTCTAGAGGTGTTTTTAAACAACTTTATTGATGTATCTTTGAAATATAAAATTTATGTATATTTAAAGTTTAAAACTTGATGTTTTGATGTATGTATACACTGTGAAAAGATCACTACAATCAAGCTAAATAATGTGTTCATTACCTTTATATAGTTTTATCATTTTGTGTGTGTTAAGATTTAATTGAAGATCAACATTCTTAGTAAATTTCAAGTATGCAATACACTATTGCTAATTGTCACCATGTTTTACATTAGATCTCCATAACTCATTGATCTTTATATTCTTTATTCATTCTTCCATTGGTAGACATTTAGATTATTTGCATATTTTTGCTATTGTGAATGATGCTGCAATAAACACAGAAGTGCAGCTATCATTTCAGTTCCAGATTTCATTTCTTTTGCATATATACCTAGAAGTGAGATTGCTGAATCATATGGCAGTTCCATTTTTAACTGTTTGAAATACCTCCATACTGTTTTCCATAATGATTGGACCAATTTGCATACCCACCTGGAGAATGCAAGGGTTCTCTTTGCTCTACATTCTGCAATGATACTTGTTACGTATGGTCTTTTTGAGAATGACCATTCTAACAGGTGTGAGGTGATGTCTTATTGTGATTTTGATTTGTGTTTCCCTGGTGATTACTGATGTTGAGTACCTTTTCATGTAGTACCTTCATGAGTACCTTTCATGGTACCTACTTTTGTATGTCTTCTTTTAAGAAATGTCTATTCAGGGGCTCAGGTCATGATCTCTCGGTTCATGGGATTAAGCCCTGCATCAGGCTGCACATGGACAGCACAGAGCCTCCTTGGGATTCCCTCTCTCTCTCTCTCTCTCTCTGTCTCTCTCTCTCTCTCTCTCTCTCTCTCTCTCCTCCTCTCCCCTACTGGTGTTCTCTCTCTGTCTCAAAATAAATAAATAAAAATAAAAGAAATGTCTATTCAGTTCAATTGCCCATTTTTTGATTGGGTTATTTGGATTTTTTCCTATTGAGTTATATGAGTTTCTTTTTTTATTTTTTTAATTTTTTTAATGTTTATTTATTTTTGAAAGAAAAAGACAGAGAATGAGTGGGAGAGGGGCAGAGAGAGAGGGAGACACAGAACTGGAAGCAGGCTCCAGGCTCCAAGCTTTCAGCACAGAGCCCAACGCAGGGCTTAAACTCTCAAGTGGTGAGATCATGGCCAGAGCCAAAGTCAGGTGCTTAACTGACTGAGCCACCCAGGTGCCCTGAGTTATATGAGTTTCTTATATATTTTTGATATTAACTGTTTATCAGATATATGGCTTGCAAATACTTAACCTATTTCATAGGTTGACTGTTCACTCTCATGACTATGGCATTTGTTGTGAAGAAGACATTTTATTGTTTTGTTTACCTATTAAGATATATTTGCACTTAATTTTATTATTTTTAAAATTTTAATTCCAGGGTAGTTAACATACAGTGTTATATTAGTCTCAGGTATACATTAGTGGTTCACAATTCCATATATTACTCAATGCTCATCAAGATAAGTGTACTATTAATACTTTTTACCTGTTTCATTCATCACACCAATACCTCCATTGTTTGTTATTTTTAAGAGTCCATTTTTTGATTTGTCCCTTTTTTTTTGTTCATTTGTATTATTTCTTAAATTCTACATATGAATAAAATTATATGGTATTTGTCTCTCTGACTGCCTTATTTCTCTTAGCATTGTACACTAGATCCATCCATGTTGTTGCAAATGGCAAGATTTCATTCTTTTTCATGACTGAATAATATCCATTACATACACACACACACACACACACACACACACACACACTACATCTTTATCCGTTCATCTATCAATAAAAACTTGGGTTACTTCCATAATTTGTTATAAATAATACTGCAATAAACACAGGGGTGCATATATCCTTTCAAACTGGTGTTCTCATATTCTTTGGGTAAATGCCCAGTAGTGTGATTACCAGATTATATGGTAGTTGTTTTTTTTTTTTTTAATTTTTTGAGGAACCTCCATACTGTCTTCCAGAGTGGCTGAACCAATTTGCATTCCCACCAACAGTACAAGAGGGTTACTTTTGCTCTGCATCCTTGCCAATGCTTGTTTCTTGAGTTTTTTATTTTATCCATTTCTGACAGGTGTGAGGTGAAATCTCATGGTAGTTTCAATTTGCATTTCCTTGATGATTGATGATAAGTGATGTTGAGCATCTTTTCTTGTGTCTGTTGGCCAACTGTATATCTTCTTAGAAGAAACATCTGTTTATGTCTTATGCCCTATTTTAATTAGATTATTTGTTTTTGTTTTTGTTGGGTTTTTTTGGTTTTGGTTTTGGTTTTGGTTTTGGTGTTGAGTTGTAGAAGTGCCTTATATATTTTGGTCACTAACTCTTCATCAAATATATAATTTGCAAATATCTACTCCTATTCTGAAAAGTTGCTTTTAATTTTATTGATTGTTTCCTTCACTGTGCAGAAACTTTTCATTTTGATGCAATCTCAATTTTTGCATTATTTCCCTTGCCATGGCAGATATATCTAGAGAGAAGCTGCTTTGGTCAATGTCAAAGAAATTACTGCCTCTATTATTCTCTAGGATTTTAATGGTTTCTTGTCTTACATTTAGATATTTCATCCATTTTGAATTTATTTTTGTGTATGGTATAAGGAAGTAGTCCAGTTTCATTCTTTTGCATGTAGCTATTCAGTTTTCCCAACACCATTTGTTAAAGAGACTGTCTTTTTCACATTGCATATTCTTTGTTTCCTTTGGAAAAGATTAACTGACCATGCAATTGTGGGTTTATTTCTGGGATTTCTATTCTTTTCTATTGATCTACGTGTCTATATCGATGCCAGTAAGCATACTGTTTTGATTACTACAGCTTTGTAATATAACTCAGTCTGGAATTGTGATGTGGTTCCATGAAAATTTTAGGATGGTTTATTCTAGTTCTGTGTCACAGACTTGGAGTCTGGAGTTCTTTTTTGTCCAGCAAGACAGCAAATGCAAAATTGAATACCAGAGAGTAGCTAATGTCCAGGAAGAGACAAATTCCCAAACATGGGTTTTGTCTCTGTATTTATTGAGCTTTCAAGGTTTTACATATGTGGTGAATGCGCAAAAGAAAACAGTAAGATAGTGACCATTAATTTGTGTGTCATAATCAAAGGGTTGGGGGGGGGCGGTGAATGGCATTAGAAATTGAGATTAAAGCACAATGGTATATTATTAGTGCCAGATGCCAGATGGACAGTGTTTCTCTGTGGGAGATACAGCAAAGTAACTGTTCTCTCTCCAAAGTGTAAGATTGCCAGAGCATGCTGCCTCAAGGCTAACAAGGCTTTCCCCATAACAAGGCTTTCGCCCCATATCAGTTTTCCACCTCCAACTGTTCTTGGATGCTTTCTTCCTGTGGAGGTGGTTTTCCACCCTAAGCCTTGTTTTACTTGGGCCCTTCTGCCTGGTGGCTGTGGCGTTGGCTGCGCTTTCTGCCTCTACGCTTTGTCTTATTTAATGACTGGCCTTGAGCGCTTTTGCCCTGTGGCATCTTTCTGCCCTAAGCCGTGTTAACCCATTGGTGTTAGCATACAGAATTCTTAAACTTATTTCCCACAGTTCTGATAAAAAATGCTATTAGTATTTTGATAAGGGTTGCATTAAATGGCTTTAAATGCATTTAATTGGTTAGCTTAATTAAATGTATTAAATTCATTGCTTCGAGTAGTGTAGATATTTTAACAATATTTGTTCTTCCAATCCATAAGCATGGAGTGTCTTTCCATTTCTTTGTGTCATCTATAATTTCTTTCATCAATGTTTTATGGTTTACAGAGTACAGATATTTCATTTCTTTGTTTATGTTTATTCCTAGGTATATTATGGTTTGGGGTGAAATTGTAGATGGGATGGATTCCTTGATTTCTCTTTCTGCTGCTTCATTATTGGTGTATAGAAATGCAAGGGATTTCTATACATTAAATTTGTGTCCCATGACCTTACTGAACTCATTTATGAGATCTAGTAGGTTTTTGGTAGAGTCTTTTGGGTTTTCTACAGAGTGCTATGTCATCTACAAATAGTGAGAGTTTTATTTCTTCCTTACCTATTTGGATGTCTTGCATTCCATTATCTTGTCTGACTGCTGTAGCTCAGACTACCAGTACTATGTTGAATAAAAGTGGTGAGAGTAGACATTCCCATCTTATTCTTAGCTTAGAGTAAAGCTCTCCGTTTTTAACTATGGAGTATTATGTTAGCTGTGGTTTTTTTTTTTTTTTAACATTTGTTTATTTATTTTTGAGACAGAGAGAGACAGAGCATGAACGGGGGAGGGTCAGAGAGAGGGAGACACAGAATCTGAAACAAGCTCCAGGCTCTGAGCTGTCAGCACAGAGCCCCACGCGGGGCTCGAACTCACAGACCGCGAGATCCTGACCTGAGCCGAAGTCGGCCGCCCAACCGACTGAACCACCCAGGTGCCCCATCTGTGGGTTTTTTATATAGGTTTATATTGTGTTGAAGTATATTTCCTCTAAAGCTACTTTGTTGAGGTTTTTATGATGAATGGATGTTGTACTTTGTCAAATGTTTTTTCTGTTTCCATTGAAATGATTACAGGATACTTATCTTTATTTTTTTAATATATGAAATTTATTGTCAAATTGGTTTCCATACAACACCCAGTGCTCATCCCAAAAGATGCCCTCTTCAATACCCATCACCTACCTTCCCCTCCCTCCCACCCCCCATCATGATACTTATCTTTATTGATGTGATGTATCATGTTGATTGATTTGAAAATATTGAACCACTTTTGCATCCTGGGGATAAATCCCACTTAATTATGGTGAATAATTTTTTAATGTATTGTTGATTCAGCTTGTTAGTATTTTGTCGAGAATTTTTGCATTTATGTTCACCAAAAATATTGGCCTGCAGTTCTCTTTTTTGTGGTGTCTTTATCCGCTTTTGGTATCAGAGTAATTCTAGCCTCATAGAATAAATTTGGAAATTTCCTTCCTTTTCTATTTTTTGGAATGGTTTGAGAAGAATTGATATTAACTCTTCTTTAAATGTTTTGTAGAATTCATCTGTGAAACCATCTGGTCCTTGGGAATTTTTTGATTACTGATTCAATTTTATTGCTGGTAATTGATCTGTTCAAATTTTCTATTTCTTCCCACTTCAGTTTTGGTAGGCTATATGTTTCTAGGAATTTATCCACTTCTAGGTTGTCCAATTTGTTGGAATATATTTTTTCATAATATTCTGTTACAATTGTTTGTATTTTATGTGATATTGGTTATTTCTCCTCTTTCATTTCTGTTTTGGTTTGAGTCCTCTCTCTCTCTGTCTCTCTTACTCTCTCTCTCTTTGTTGTTGTTGTTGTTGTTGTTGTTGTTGTTGTTGAGTCTTGCTAGAGGTTTATCAATTTTCTTGATTTTTTTTTAAAAAGAACCAGCTCCTGGCTTCATCGATCTGTTCTATTATTGTTTTTCTGCCTTTAGTTTCTATATTATTTATTTCTGCTCTAATACTATTTCCTTATTTCTTCTGGTTTTGCATTTTGTGCCTTGTTGTTTTTCTAGGTCCTTTAAGTATAAGATTTTTAAAAAATTTTTTTAATGTTTATTCATTGTTGGGAGGCAGAGAGAAACAAACAGAGTGTGAGCAGGGGAGGGGCAGAGAGAGGCAGACACAGAATTTGAAGCAGACTCCAGGCTCTGAGTAGTCAGCACAGAGCCTGATGCAAGGCTTGAACTCATGAACAGTGAGATCATGACCTGAGCCAATGTTGGATGCTTAACCGACTGAACCACCCAGGTGCCCCTAGAAATAAGATTTATTGCATTGCTGTAAACTTCCCTCTTGAACAGCTTTTGTTGCATCCCAAGGGTTTTGGATCTTTGTGTTTTTATATTCATTTTTTCCCATGTAATTTTCTTTAATTTCTTCTTTGATTTCTTGCTTCACTTATTCATAATTTTATAGTATGTTATTTGACCTCCATGTATTTGTGCTCTTTCCATAATTTTTCTTGTAGTTAATTGTGAGTTTCATGGCATTGTGGTCAGACAAGATGCATGGTATGACTTTGATCTTTTAGAATTTGCTAAGACCTGTTTTGTGGCCTACCATGTATGTGTTCTATTCTGAAATGGGTCTCTTATAAGCAGCACATAGAAAGTTCTTGTTTTTTTTTAATCTACTCTGTCACTCTATGTCTTTTGATTATAGTGTTTAGTCCATTTACATTCAACATAATTATTGATAGGTATGCTTTATTGCTATTCTGTTATTTGCTTCAATTTTTTTTCTTTGTAGTTCTTCTCTGTTCCTTTCTTTTATTACTCTCTTCTCTCACAGTTTGCTGGATTTCTTTAAATATATACTTGGATTGCTTTCGTTTTAATTTTTGTTTATCTATTACTAGTTTTTGATCTATTACCATTAGGTTTGTTTATAACATTTTCTACATATAGCAATCTATATTAAGTTCATGGTCACTTAAGTTTTAATTCATTCTTAATTCCTGTCCTCACCACATTTTAAGCATATGGTGTCACACTTTACCATATCTTATCTTACCTTATCTTATCATTTTATTATTTTGTGATTTTTATTGATATACTTCTTTCTGCTGCTTTTATCCTTCCTACTTTTCTTACTCTTGCTTGTGGCCTTTATTTTTCACTCAGAGTCTCCTTTAACATTTCTTATAGAACTGGTTTAGTGGTCATGAACTCCTTTAACTTCAGTTTGTCTGGGAAACTATTTTGAATAATAACGTTGCTGGATAGAGATTCTTGGCTGAAGGTTTTTTTTTTTTCTTTCAGCATTTTGAATATATGATGCCACTCCCTTCTGGCATGCAAATTTCTGCTGAAAAATCCACTAATACCCTATGAGATTTTCCTTTTATATAACTATCTTCTTTCCTTGATGTTTTTAGAATTCTCTCTTCATCACTACTTTTTGCCATTTTAATTACTATTTCTCTTACTGCGGACCTCCATGGATTGATTTTGTGTGTGGGGTGGGGGAGAATCTCCATGCCTTCTGAATCTGGATATCTGTTTCCTTCCCTAGATTAAGGAAGTTTTTAGCTATTATTTCTTCAAATAAATTTTCTGCCCCTTTTTCTTTTTGTTTTTCTGGGACTCCCTATAATGCAAATGTTATTACACTTGATGAAGTCACTGAATTCCCTAAGTCTATTCTCATTTTGCATAATTTTTTTGTCTCAGTTGTTCAGTTTGATTATTTTCCATTCCTCTGTCCTCCAGGTGGATAATTCATTCTTCTGCTTCCTCTACTTTGCTATTTATTCCAACTAGTTTATTTTTAATTTCATTAATTGTGTTCTTCATCTCTGATTGGCTTCTTTTTATCTCTTTATTAGGGTTCTCACTGAAGTCCTCCACTTTTCTCAAATCCAGTGAGTATCTTTGTGATTATTACTTTAAATTCTCTATCAGGCATATTACTTATCTTCATTTTGTTTAGTTAGGTCTTTTGCTGTGATTTTGTCTTGTTATTTCTTTTGGGACATATTCCTCTGCCTCCCCATTTATCTAACTGTCTGTGTCTGCTTCTGTGTGTTAGGAAACTCTTGCTTTTGAAAGTAATAGCATTATGAAGAAGATGTCTTATAGTGCCCTGCAGTGCAGTGTCACCCATTCACCAGAACCTGGCACTTCAGAGGAGTCTTCTGTATGTGTTGTGTGCATCCTGCTGTTGAGTCTTGGCTGCTTTTCTTTCAGTCCAGTCATCTGCAGTAGCTCTCTCTTTGCCTGTTGTGAGCAGTGTTTGGTCCCCAAGGTGTTAGTGGACTAGTCTGGGGCCCCCTGGATCTTGAGTTTAATCAGACCAGATGTTTTCCAGAGATGCAGTTGCACCAAATTGCAGGGAACTTTCCCAGTATTGTCCCCTGAGAAGCTTTCACTGCTGAGTAGGGTCTACAATCAGACGAGCTGTCTGCCTCTATCCCACTGCTGGAGGCTGTTGTCTGACTGAGTGTGGTTCTCTTCCCCTCAGACCAGGGCAGGAATCACTGTGGAATGATGCAGTTCCCTGTCAGTCATGCTTGTACAATGCCAGGTTTGTAGCCCCAGTTTGAATGGGCTCCCACCCCGAGCATATTGGAAGTTGGGGAACAGGTCACATAGTGCTCATAATGTTTGTGGCACTAGTGAGAGATGATGGGCTGCTGCTGCTCCTGGGACCTGACTGGCTGGGTGGGGTAAGTAATTTTAACAAGGTGCACACTGGTCTATCACAGGGCCTGCCTCCACCACTGCTTCTGCTGACACCAAGGCCCCACAAAGCATGTAGGCCAGGTGACATCATATTGACAAGGTTTGGGCCTGTCTTCTGGGGAAGTGACCCACAGCACCAGGACTGAGGCAAGCTGGTCAGGACAGGGAGGATCCGCCAGGGATGGGACTTTGTGTAAGCAATTTAGGTAGTGAAAATCAATACACTGTCCATTCCCACAGATGGCTGTGAGTTTATGCTGGAGGTTGGGGGAGGAAAATGGCACCTGCCATCTCCTTAGTTCCTGTAGGAATCTCCCTATGATCTCTGTCCCTCTGGCACAGGTTCTGAGATTAGTAAATATTTCTCTCTGCCATATGCCCCAGGCATTTTTTCAAACTGTTGCTTCTATGCTGTACTTCTGCAGGTTCTTTGTTATGTTGTGTCTTTAAGGATGGGGACTCAGCTTATCACCCTTCAGGCTCTCCCAGGACTGGAACTTACTGATTTTTTTAAGTTCCACTGGTTATTAAGAGCTCATAAAATTTGGTCCCTCTAGTTTTCAAAGTTAAATATCATAGGAATTCATCTTCCCCATGCTGGCTCCCTGGTGTGATAGTATGTTTCTCTCCCTTCTCCACATCTGTGGCTCCCTCCTATGAATGGCCATGGTCTGTTTAGCTCCCAGCTGCATCTCTACCCTCCTTACTCTTTTTGATATGGTCTCTTCTCTACCTTTAGTTATGGAGTTTGTTCTGCCAGTCTTGGGGTACTTTTCTGGGCTATTTACATTGATGTGAATGTTATATAGTTGTACCCATGGGATGAGATGAGTTTAGCATCCTCCTACTTCACCATCTTCCCTTTCCCTCCTACAGAAGATTTTAATTTGGTGCAATTTCACGTATTTTTGCTTTTGTTGCCTGTGCTGTTGGTGTCATGATAAAAAAAAAAGTGTTGCCAAGAAAAATCTCAAGATGTTTCCATATTTCCTTCTAGCAGATTTATAGTTTGGAGTCCTACCTTTAATTCTTTAATCCATTTTGAGTTTATTTTTGTATATAACATGAAATAAGGATCTAATCTCATTCTTCTGCATATGGATATCCAGTTTTACAAACACCATTTATTGAAGAGATTACCCTCTCCTCATCGTATGGGCTTGGCACTCTTGTTAAATATCAGTTGACTATAAATGTGTGTGTTTATTACTAGGTTCTATATTCAGTTCCATTAATCTATGTGTCTCTTTTTATGCCAGTATCAAAATGTTTTGATTATTATAGCTTTGTAATACATTTTAAAATCGAGGTATGTGATGCCTCCAGCCGTTTTCTTGTTTCTCAAGATTGTTTTGGCTATGTACAGTCTTTTGTGGTTCCATATGAATTTTAGGATTTTTTAAATATTTCTGTAAATTATATTATTGGGATTTTTATAAAAGTTGTACTGAATCTGTAGATCACTTTGGATAGTATGGACATTTCAATAATATTAATCCTTCCAATCCATGAACATGGGATGTCTTTCCATTTATGTGTGTCTGCTTTAATTTCCTTCAATAATGTTCTATTGTTCTCAGTGCATACTTTCTTGGATAAGTTTATTTCTAAGTATTTTATTCCTTTATGTTGTTATGTAAATTGAATTATTTTCTTAATTTCATTTTCAGATAGTTTTTGTTGGTGTATAGATTCAACCAATTTTTTATACTGATTTTGTACCATAGAAGTATACTTAAGTTATTAGTTATAGCAGTTTTTTATTGTTGTCATTGAGTCTTCTGGGTTTTCTACATATATGATCATGTCATAGCAAAGAAAGACAATTTTTCTTACTTTTCAACTTGAATTCCTTTTATTTCTTTTTCTTGCTTAATTTCTCTGGCTAGGACTTTCAGTATTATGTTGAATAGCAGTGGTAACAGTGAGCATCTTTGCCCTGTATGAGGTTTTAGAGAAAGAGCTTTCAATTTTTTTTCATCAACTATGATATCATCTGTGGGCTTTTTAATACATGGCCTTTATCATGTTGATCGAAGTTCCTTCTACACCTATTGTGTGTGTGTGTGTGCATGTGTGTGAATCATGAATGGATGTTGAATTTTGTAAAATGTTTTTCTATATCCATTGAGATAATCATATAGCTTTTATGTTACCTTTTGTTAATATAGTATATCACGTTAATCAATTTGTGTAACACATTAATCAATTTGTGTAAGTTGTATCCCACGGATCCCATTTTGTCATCCTTTTAATGTGCTGTTGAATATTGTTTGCTAGATTTTCTTGAAGATTTTTGCATCTATTTTCATTGGTAAAATCATCCTATAGTCTTCTTGTAATGTCTTTCTTTGGCTTTGGTCACAAGGTGATGCTGGCTTCAAAAAAAGAAGTTTTAGAATGTTTCATCTTCTGTGTTTCTTATGAGTTTAAGAAGGATTGATATTAAATCTTCTTTAAATGTTTGGTAAAATTCCACCCATGAGGCCAATTGGCCTTGGGCTTTTATTTGTTGAAAGGATTTTGATTGTTGCTTTTACTGCTTCAATCTCCTTATCAGTTTTTGGTCTTTTCAGGCTTTCTATTTCTTCTTGTTATAGTCATCATAGGTTGTACATTTCTAGGAATTTACCCGTTACTTCTAGGGCATATAATTTGCATATAATTGCTAGAGTCCCTTACAATCTTTTTTATTCCTGCAGTGTACATTATAAAGTCTCCTCTTTTATTTTTAAATTTTCATTTATTTAAGCTCTTTGTCCTGTTTTCTTTACTGTAGCCAAGGGTTTGTTGATTTTATTTACATTTCCACAAAATAAATTATTAATTTTCTGGATTCTTTTTCTATCTTACTATTCTCTCTTTGAATTTTTTCTGCCATAATCTTTATTATTTCCTTTGTTCAGCCAATTTTGGGCTTAGTTTGTTCTTTTGTTGTTGTTCCTTAAAATGTAAAATTGGGTTGTTCATCTAACATCATTCTTTTTGTTGTTGATGGTGGTGTTTATCACTATAAATTTCCCTCTTAGTACTTATTTTGCTGCATCCTATAATTTGGGTATATTGTGTTTTGAGTTTTGTTTGTCTAGATATTTTTTTTAATTTATTTTTTACTTCCTCTTTGACCCAATAGTTAAAAAAGAGTTCAAGAGTGTGAGATTTTGTTTTCACATAGTTGTGATTTTCCCATTTTCTTGATGCTATTGATCCCTACCTTCAGATCACTGTGGTCAAAAAATATGATTTCTGTCTTTAAAGTTTGCCAAGACTTGTTTTATAATATAACATGCGATTTATCATGGAGAATGTTATATTTGTGATTGACAAGACTATGTATTCTTCTGCTGTTGGACAGAAAGTTCTGTATATGTCTTTTAGTTTCATTTGATCCGTGATATTTTTTAAGCTTGCTGTTTCTTTATGGATTTTGTCTGAATGTTCTATCCATTAATGAAAATGAGGGAGAGAAGTCTTCTGTTATTGCTTTCAATTTCTTTTTCTCAGAAATTTCAATTTTTACTTTATACACTGACGAGCTCTGATGTTGGGTGCATATATACTTAAAATTGTTCTGGGGCGCCTGGGTGGCGCAGTCGGTTAAGCGTCCGACTTCAGCCAGGTCACGATCTCGCGGTCCGTGAGTTCGAGCCCCGCGTCAGGCTCTGGGCTGATGGCTCGGAGCCTGGAGCCTGTTTCCGATTCTGTGTCTCCCTCTCTCTCTGCTCCTCCCCCGTTCATGCTCTGTCTCTCTCTGTCCCAAAAATAAATAAACTTTGAAAAAAAAAATTGTTCATATGTTCCTGTTTAATTTTCTTTTTATCACTATAAAATGACCTTTGTTTCTGGAGATTGTTTTCTCTTAAAGCCTATTTTGTCTAAGTATAGAACTCCTGTTTTCTTTTGGTTACCATTTTTTAATCCCTTTACTTTTACCCTACGTGTGTCCTTGAATCTAACATCAGTTTCTTATAGACAGCATATAGCTGGATTTTGCTTTTTTATTCATTCATCCAATCTCTATAATTTGAATAGGGAATTTAATTCATTTACATTTAAAGTAATTTTTGATAGGGGAGGATTTACTCTTGCCATCTTTTTAAATATATTCTGTTTGTAGTTCTTTTATCATTCTTTTTCTCTCTAGCTGTCTTCCTTTGTGTTTGTTTATTGTATCGATAGATTTGATTCCTTTCTCTTTTTATTTTGTGAAGCTTCTGTGGATATTTTTCTTGTGAAAACCATGGGGCTTACATAAGATATCTTGCATGTATATCAGTCTATTTTAAGCTGATAATAATTTTACTTCATAGAAAAGTCCTCCACGTTTATCTCTCCTTCCCTTACCTTATATGCTATTGATATCACAATTTATGTCTATTTATATTATGTATCCATTAATATAGTTTAATTATAATTATTTATAATTCTTTTACTTTTATACTGGAGTTAGTAGTGATTTACCAACCACAATTTTAGTAATACAGCAATATAATAATAAAGTAATTATGATTTTCTCTATATATTTACCTTTACCAATAAGTTTTATGCTTTCTTTTTCTCTTATGTTACTATGTAAAATCCTTTCAACTTGAATAATTGTTTTTAGCATTTATCATAAATGGTGATGATAAATGGTGATGAACACGTTCAGCTTTTGTGTGTCTAAGAAAGTATACCCCCTCCATTTTTTTAGGATAGGTTTGCTAGTTATAATAGTCTTGATTGATTAGGATAAGTTTGCTAGGTATAATAGTCTTAATAGTCTTCTTTATTTATTTCTTTCTGCACTTTGAATATATCATCCTTCTCTCTTCGGCCAACAGTATTTTTGCTGAAAACTCTGCTGATAGTTTAAGGGGGTTCCCTTGTAGACAAACAGCTGTTTTTCTTATGCCGCTTTCAAAATTATCTTTGTTTTTAAATTTTGGCAGTTTGATTATGTGTCTCAATATCTCTTTCGATTCATTTGTTTAATTTCCATTGGGATTTCTGGATATGGATATCCATTTTTTTTATCTAGGTTTTGTCTAGGTTTGGGAATTTTTTAGCTATCTGAATAACCTTTCTGCAACCTTTTTCTTTTCTCCTTCTGGGACTCCCATAACACTTTTATTGGTTTTCTTAGTGAACCCCATAAATCTCTTCAGCTTTCTTCCACATTGTATTCCTTTTTTCTTCTCTGGATAATTTCCAATTATCTATCTTTCAGGTTGCTGATTCTTTTTGCTGATTGATTTAGTCTTCCACTTAATCCCTCTAATGAATTTTTCAGTTCAGTTATTGAATTCTTTAGCTGTATGATTTTACTTGGTACTTTTAACACATTTTCTGCGTTGAAATTCTGTTTGTTCACTTATTGCTTTTCTGGCCCTGGTAAACATTTTTTATAACTTACATTTGGAATTATACGTCAAATAAGTTATATACCTCCATTTCATTCATGTTGGTTTCTCAAAATTTGTCTTGTTCTTTTATTTGGAAAATATTTTCCTGTTTCTTCATTTTCTCTGATGTTGTTTGTTTCTACACATTAGCTAAAACAGTCTCCTTTTCCAGTCTTTACAGACTGGCCTTATATAGGAAATTAACCTTACTGATCAACCTAACCAAAGAATATGGGTGCCTGTGTTTGTCCAAATACTGTCTTTGTTCTTACTGGCCTCCAGGAGATTATAGTATCCCAAGTTCTGTCAGTTGTCTGAGACAGACAAGATAGAAGCTAATCCCTCACATAGAAGCCCAAAGTTGGGACACTAGATACGTAGTTTAATTTCTTCTAATCTCACAAAGAAACTGGAACTGGAGTTTATCACCAACTTGCTCTGCACTAATGTATGAGGAGAAGCTGTAGCATACATTCTTTCAGACCATGCTTTCTTTAAAATTCTTGCTTTACTCTTTGTCACCCTGAGAGGCATAGCAAATTCCAGCAACAGTCAGCTCCTAGGGACAAGTGTTAGAAGACAAGCCTTTGGACAACAGCTGGAATAGTCAGAGAACTAGTTATATAGTCCAACTCCTTCCAGGTAGAGACTAGAGTCTCAGTTTTATCAATGGATCAAGCTGGAGGAAAAAGCTGCATGAAGTTCCCAAACACCTTTTCAAGCTCCCAAATGACCCCCTGGGCTCCCAGATGCAGGATAGTTAGTAACCAGACCCTCAGGTAGCACCTTCAAAAGTCAGAGCATTAGATGTGCAGTATAAACCTTTCAGGGACAGACAGGAAGCTAGACTTTGTTTGCAGCTCATTTGTGTTCAGTCAGGGTGGAGAGCCATATGAAGTACTTGAATCCTCACTTAAAACTGCTACTTTTTCCTGTGGTCCTAAGGGACTAGTAAATGTTATTCTTTGTCAGCTCCCAGGGTTAGGAAAGCTAGGAGTTAGTCCTTCAGGTGCCACCATAAAAGTTGTGGCACTATATGGGTCATTCCAGGGGTCTTCCAGGGAGAAACTGGAGGCTTTATTTTATCACTGGAGTTCCCTGGGGAGAAATAATTCAACAAGTACCCACACACCCATTTAAGTTCCCAGAGGACCCTGTCAGCTTCCAGATTCAGGCTAGTTTAAAGCTAGACCCTTGGATAGCAGTTAGGACATTAGATTTGCTGCACTGAATATGAGACATCCCAATGACCTACCTTTCCCATGGTGATGTTAAGGACAAACCATTTGGATGTCTCTTCTCAACCAGGCCCAGATCATATCACAGAGCTCTACACCAGCTGTAATAGGTCAATAAGATTCATATCACCCTCATAGAGAGTCACCCTCACTAGAGGTAATTACTCACAAAACAGAGGTTCCAAGTTATGAATAGTAAGCCAATTTGGCCAATCACCCACTAGTGTCCCTTCATAGAACAGTGATATCACTCTGGGAAAAGTGGATGATTATCTTCTGCAATTTTATCTTAAAAAATAAGCAGGTAATGATGACAAAGAACTCTCCAGATCTGCCTGAGAAGACAGACTTTATTTGAAACAGAGAACTTAGAATACCTAAAGATGTTATTTTTAAAATGGAAATCTGGATGAAGAGCAATTAGGAGAGCAGGAAACATAGCTCCAAAATACTAATAATGGCATAGCATAGCAAAGGGAAGTTTAACAGAAGGAAACAGGGAAAAGAAAGTCAAGAAGAGCCCTCCCTGGAAATAAGGGATCACAGTCAATCTTGCCACTCAGAATTCCTGTATGCAAGTGCTAGACTGTAATCAGAGCAAGAGTAGAGTAGATGTGAAAGCATTCCTCAAGCTACACACAGATGCATCAACAGTGTAGTTCTCACTGGTACAAGGGACTTAAACACAGTCTCTGACTACTGACTGAATCAGCTACTCTGACCCAAAGGCAAAGTCTAAGATGCCAAACTAAGAAGTAAAACTACACAAATACCTGGTGGTGTGGAAGACTGTGTGTGCATTAACAATGCTATATCTCTTAGAAGTAAACAGCAAAGGAAAAGCCAAGTTCTTAGTCTTTGATGAACATGGATCAAAAACATAAATTCAAAAACATACTGATACATCTGTCCAATGATAAAAAATAAATATCTATCTTCCAAGGAAACATAAGCACAACCATCGACCAAAATTAAATTAAGCTCACCATGGAACAGTCTGTAGGTAATCAGGCTAATAAATAATAAATATAAAAGTAATAAATCCTAGCAAATATTTTAGAAATATAGATGGATATTTCTGGGTAGACCATATGATAGGTCATGAAGCAAGTTTAATAAATGTAAAAAGAATGACATTATATAAAGTATATTCTCCAATCAAAAAAGCATAAAATTAGAAAACAAGAAAAGGAATTTTACAAAATTCACAAATATATGAAAATTAATCAAAACACTTCAATATAAATTACATTTAAATCAATAGAACAAAATAGAGAGTCCAGAAATAAACCCACATTTATATGGTCAATTAATTTTCAACAAAGGAAGCAAAATATATGAAGAAAAAAGATAATCTCTTGAATAAATAGTGTTGGGAAAACTGGACAGCTACATGTAAAAGAAAAAATGAAATCATACCACTTTGCTACACTACACACAAAAATAAAATAAAGACTTAAAGATAAGACTGGAAATCATAAAATTCCTAGAAGAAAACATAGTAATGTTTTAACATCAGTCTTAACAATGTTTCTTGAATCTCTCCTCAGGCAAGGACAAAAAAAAAAAAAAGCAAGAGAGACTATATCAAACTAAAATGCTTTTTAATGACAAAGGACTCCATCAAAAACAAAAAAGGTAATATACTGAACGGGAGAAGATGTTTGCAAATGATATATTTAATATCGGGTTAAGATCCAAAATGCAGTATTTAAAAAATGTACCCAACTCAATAACTAAAAACACAATCTAACTTGAAAATGGGCAGTGGACCTGGATAAATATTTCTCCAAAAAAGACACAGATGGCCAACAAACACATAAAAGAAGTTCAACATCACTAATCATCAGGGAAACATATCTGACACAATAGAACATCTACACATGAAAAAAACTCAACAAACTATCTTGAAAAGAAACATATGTCAACATCCTAAAGGCCATATATGAAAAGCCAACAGCCAACATCACATTCAGTGGTGAAAAATGAGAGCTTTTCTTCTAAGATCAGAAAGAAAATGGTAATATTTACTCACACCACTTCATTCAACATACTACTAGAAGTCCTAGTTGTAGGAATCAGACAAAAGAAAGGAATAAAAGGCTTCCAAATTGATTTTTAAAAAAGTAAAACTTTCACTCTTTGCATATGACAAGATATTACATATAGAAAACCATATATATAGAAAATTGTATATAGAAAACCCTAAAGACTACACCAAAAACCTACTAGAACTGATAAATGAATTCATCAAAGTCACAGGATACAAAATTAATATAGAGAAATCTGTTTTATTTCTACATATTAAGAATAAAGCAGCAGACAAATTAAGAAAATAATCACATTTACAATTACACCAAAATAATAAAGTAGTGATAAACTTAACCAAGGAAAACAAAGACCTGTACTGTAAAAACTATAAAACACTGATGAAAGAAATCAAACATAACACAAACAAATGAAAAGACATTCCATGCTCATGAACTAGAAGAACCAATACTGCTAAAATGTCCATACTACCTAAATCAATCTACAGAATTTTTTAAGTTTATTTATTTTGAGAGAAAGAGCATGCAAGAAGGGGAAGAGCAGAGAGAAAAGGAGAGAGGGAGAATCCCAAGCAACTCCACACTGTCAGCACAGAGCCCAATGAGGGGTCTGAACTCACAAACTATAAGATCATGACCTGAGCCAAAATCAAGAATCAGATGTTTAACCAACTGAACCACTCAGGCACCCCCAATCTACATATTTAATGCAATCCCTATCAAAATACTAACAACATTTTCCACAGAACTAGAGCAAATCATCCTAAAATGTGTATGGAACCACAAAAGACCCAAAGTATCCAAAGCAATCTTGAGAAAACACAAAGCTAGAAGTATCACAATCCTAGATTTCAAGATATACTACAAAGCTGTAATAACTCAAAGCAATCTTGAGAAAACACAAAGCTAGAAGTATCACAATCCTAGATTTCAAGATATACTACAAAGCTGTAATAACCAAAACAGTATGGTACTGGCACAAAAATAGACACATGAATCCCTGGAACAGAACAGAAAGCCCAGAAATAAACTCACACTTACATGCAACAAAGGGGGCAAGAACATACAATGGGGAAAAGAGAGTCTCTTCCACAAATGGTACTGGGAAAACTAGACAGCTACATGCAAAACACTGAAGCTGGACCATTCTTTTACCCCATATGCAAAAATAATTCAAGATGGATTAGAGACCTAAATGTGATATCTGAAACCATAAAGCTCCTAGAAGATATAAGCAGTAATTTCTCTGACATAGTCCATAGAAAAATTTTTCTAGATATGTCTCCCCAAGCCAAGGAAAATAAAATAAAAAATAAACTATTGGGATCACACCAAAATAAAAAGGTTTACAACATGAAGGAAATCATTAACAAAATGAAAAAGGCAAACTACTGAATGGGAGAACATATTTGCAAATAATATATCTGATAAAGCATTAATATCCAAAATATATAAAGAGCATATACAACTCAACACCAAAAATTTTTCTTTAACTAAAAAATGGGCAGAGGACCTGAAATAGATGTTTTTCCAAAGAAGACATACAGATGACCTACAGAGACATGAAAAGATGCCCAACATCACTATCATCAGGGAAATGCAAATCAAAATCACAATAAGATATCACCTTATACCTGTCAGAATGTCTAGAATAAAAAAGACAAGAAATAACAAGTATTGATGAGGATGTAAAGAAAAAGGAGCCCTCAAGCACTGTTGGTAGGAATGTAAACTGGTGCAGTCACTGTGGAAAACAGTATGGAGATTCTTCAAAAAATTAAAAATAGAAATACCTTATGATCCAGTAATTCCACAACTGGGTATTTACCTAAAGAGTATATACACCTTATTTGAAGGTATATATGCAGGCTTATGTTTATTGCAACATTATTTACAATAGCCCATACATGGAAGCAACCCAAGTATCAACTGACAGATGAATGGATAAAGAAAATATCACACACACACATACACACACACACATACTGAATATTAGTCATAACAAAGAATAAGATCCTGTATTTGCAACAACATGGATTGACCTAGAGGATAGGACTGACCTAAGTGATGTAAGTCTTATGGAGAAAGATAAATACTGTATGATTTCATGTATATATGAAATTTAAGAAAGAAATACCAAATGAACAAACAAAACAGAAACAAATTCATAGATACGATTTGATGGTTTCTTGAGGTAAAAGGGCTGGAGGACAAGCAAAATAGGAGAAGGAAATTAAAAGGTAAAAACTTCTAGTTAAAAAGTCAGAGAGATGTAATGTATAGGGACTATAATCCATTAATCTTGTAACAATTTTGCACGGTGACAGATGGTAGCTAGACTTATTGTGGTAATCACTTCATAATGTATATAAATGTTGAATCACGACATTGTACACCTGAAACATAACATTGTATGTCAACTGCACTTTAATTTTAAAAAAACCAGTACATTGCATTGAATGTGTAGATTGCTTTGGGTAGTATTGACATTTTAACAATATTTATTCTTCTAACACATGAGCATGGAATATTTTTCCATTTCTTTGTATCAGTCAAGCTAGACTAAAAAAAAGGATTGTAACAAGAGATGAAGAAAGGCACTAAAGGAGACAATCCAACAAGAAGATTATAATGACTGTAAATATTTATGTATCCAAAATGGGAGCACTCAAATATATGAAAAGATTAATAACAAACATAAAGGAATTTGTCAATAATAGCACAATAATAATAGGGGAATTAACAACTCACATCAATGGACAGATTGTCTAAATGGAAAATCAATAAGGAAACCATGGCCTTGAATGACACACTAGATCAGATGGACTTAACAGATATATTCAGAATAATCCGTTCTAAAACAGTATAATATACATTGTTTTCAAGTGCACATGGGACATGCTCCAAAATACATAGTAGATCACAAATCAGGCCTCAACACATTCAACAAAATGGAAATTATACCATGCACCTTTTCTAACCACAATGCTATGAAACTTGAAATCAACCACAAAAGAGTGTGGAAAGATCACAAATATATGGAGGTTAAATAACATGTTAACTAAATAATGAATGAGCCAACCAGGAAATCAAAGAAGAAAATTAAAAATATGTAGAAACAAATGAAAATGAAAACACAATGATCCAAAACCTGTGGGATGCAGCTAAAGTGGTCCTAAGAGAAAAGTATATAGTAATACAGGCCTACCTGAAGAAGAAAAAAAAATTCAAATACACTACTTAACCTTACATCTAAAGGAGCTAGGAAAGTACACAAATGAGGCCTAAAGAGAGTATAAGGAAGGAAATAATAAATACTAGAGCAAAATAAATGAGCAAAAATAAATGATATAGAAACTAAAAAGCAATAGAATAGATTAATAAAGCCAGGAGCTAGTTCTTTGAAAAGATTAATAAAATTGACAAACCTCTAGCCAGACTTATCAAAAAGAAGAGAAAGACCCAAATAAATAAAATCATAAATAAGAGAGGAGAAATAACAACCAACACCACAGAAATAAAATTATAAAATCACACTATGAAAACTTTTATGCCAACAAATTCAAAAGCCTGGAAGAAATGGATAAATTTCTAGAGACATACAAACTACCAACACTGAAACAGAAGAAATAGAAATTTGAATAGACAGGTAACGAGCAAGGAAATTGAATCAGAAATCAAAAACTCCGAACAAACTAAAGTCCAGGGCTAGGTAGCTTCACAGGCAAATTCTACCACACATTGAAAGAAGAGTTAATACTTGTTCTTCTCCAACTCTTCCAAAAAATAGAAAAGGAAGAAAAACTTGCAAACTCATTTTATGAGGCCAGCATTACCTGATACCAAAACAAGATAAAGACTCCATTAAAAAAGGAAACTACAGCCAAATATCCCTGATGAACATGGATTTTAAAATTGTTGATAAAATACTAGCAACTATAATCTAGCAACACATTAAAAAATCATTTACTATGATAAAATAGGATTTATTCCTAAGTTACATGTGTGGCTCAATATTTTCAAATCAATCAATGTGATAGACCACATAAATAAAGGAAAAGAACCATGTGACCCTTTAAACAGATGCAGAGAAAGCATTCGACAATATACAATATCCATTCATGATAAAAAACTCTCAGCAAAGTAGGTTAAGAGAAAACATACTTGAACACAATAAAGACCATATGTAAAAAAAACAAAAAAAAAAGCTCATATTATCCTTAATGGGGAAAAACTGAAAGTTTTTCCTCTATAGTCAGGAACAAGACAGAGATGTCCATTCTCACCATTGTTATTTAATGTAGTACTGGAAGTTCTAGCCACAGCAATCACAAAAAAAATAAATAAATAAGTTATCCAAGTCAGCAAGGAAGAAGTAAATCTTGCACTGTGTGCAGATGATACAATACTCTATATAGAAAACCCAAAAGATTCTACCAAAAAGTTGCAAGGACTGATGAACAAATTCAGTAAAGCCATAGGATACAAAATCAACATACAGAATCTGTTACATTTTTATACACCAATAATGACCCAGCTGAGAAATTAAGAAAATGATTCCATTTGAAATTGATCAAAAACAATGATACCTAGGAATAAATGTAACCAAAGAAGTGAAAGACCTGTTCTCTGAAAACTATAAAACACCAAAGAAAGAAATTGAAGATGACACAAAGAAATGGAAAGACACTCCATGCTCATAGTTGGAAGAACAAATATTGTTAAAATGTCTATACTACCTAAAGCAATCTACACATTAAATGCAAATCCTATCAAAATTCAAACAGCACTTTTCCCAGAGCTAGAATAAACAATTCTAAAATTTGTATGGAAACACAAAAGACCCCAAATAGCCAAACCAATCTTGAAAAAGAAAAGCAAAGCTGGAGGCATCACAATTCTGAATTTCAAGTTATATTACAAAACTGTAGTGATCAAAATAATATGGTACTGGTATAAAAATAGACACATAGATTAATGGAACAGAATAGAGAAGCCGGAAATGAAACCAGAACAACATGGTAAATTAATCCTCAACAAAGCAGGAAAGAATAGCCGATGGAAAAAAACATAGTCTCTTCAACAAATGGGATTAGGAAAACTAGACAGAAATATGCAAAAGAATGGAACTAGACCACTTTATTACACCACACACACACACACACACACACACACACACACACACAAATCAAAATGAATTAAAGACTTAAATATGAGACAGGGAACCATAAAATTTCCATAGGAGAACACAGGCAGTAATCTCTCACATCAGCCATAGCAATTTCTCTATAGATACGTCTCCTGAGGCAAGGGAATCAAAAGCAAAAATAAACTATTAGGACTTCATCAAAATAAAAAGCTTCTGCACAGTGAAGGAAACAATCAACAAAACTAAAGGACAATCTTCATAATGGGAGTATATACTTGCAAATGACATAGCTTATAAAGGGTTAGTACCCAAAATCTACAAAGAACTTATCAAACTCAACACCCCAAAATCAAATAATCCAATTAAAATTGGGACAGAAAACATGAATAAACATTTTTCCAAAGAGGATATGCAGATGGCCAACATGCACATGAAAAGAAGCTCAACATCATTTACCATCAGGGAAATGAAAATCAAAACTATAATGAGACTCACACCAGTCAGAATGTCTAAAAACTACAATGAGACTCACATCTGTCAGTATGTCTAAAATCAATAATCCAAGAAACAACCGGTGTTGGTTAGGATGTGGAGAAAGCAGAACCTTCTTGAATCATTAGTGGTAATGAAAACTGGTGCAGCCACTCTGTAAAGCAGTATGGAATTTCCTCAAGAAGTTAAAAATACAACTACCTTACAATCCAACAATTGCACTACTACATATTTATCTAAAGAATACAAAAGTATTCTTTACTAACTCAAACGGACACATGCACCCCAATGTTTATAGCAGCATTATTCCCAACAGCCAAATGATAGAAACAATCCTAGTGTCCATCGAGTGATGAATGGATAAAGAAGATGTGGTATATATACCATGAAATATTATTCAGTCATAAAAAAGAATGAAATCTTGCTATTTGCAATGACATGGATGAAGCTATAGAGTATTATGCTAAGTACATCAGTCAGAGTAAGACAAATACATATGATCTCAATAATATGTGGAATTTAATAAACTAAGCAAACCAGCAAAGAAGGAAAAAGACATAGAGGCAAACTTAGAGATTCTTAATATAGAGAACAACCTGATGAGTGTGGGGTGTGGGTGTAGGGATGGTTTAAATAGGAGATGGGATTTAGGGAGTGCACTTGTGATGAGCATTGGGTGTTTTATGCATACGAAT
This sequence comes from Lynx canadensis, assembly GCF_007474595.2. NCBI lineage: Eukaryota > Metazoa > Chordata > Mammalia > Carnivora > Felidae > Lynx > Lynx canadensis. Next base: position 109,422,493 of record NC_044310.1, read on the forward strand.
CACTAAATTGTATACCTGAAATTAATACCACACTGTATGTTAACTGACATACAAGTGTGAGATGATATCTCATTCAGTTGTATACCTTAACAATAAATAAATAAATAAATAAATAAATAAATAAATAATGAAATTTTAAAAATCTATTTAAAATAGCATAAATAAGAATAAAGTATTTTGGAATAAATTTTATAAAATAAATGTAAGACTTGTACATTGAAAACTACAAAGTATTTTTGAAAGATAGTGAAGAAGATCTAAATAAAAGAAAACATCCCATGTTCATGGATCAAAACAATATTGTTAAATGGAAATACTCAACAAATTTATGTACAGGTTATCTCTATCAGAATCCCATTTTGAATTTTTTGCCTCTATTGGCAAACTGGTCCTAAAATTAGGAAACACAAAGGACCAAAAATAGCCAACGATATTGAATAGGATGAACAGATTTGGAAGATTCATACTTCCTGATTTCAAACTTACTACAGGACTATAGTAATTGAGATAGTGTTGAAAGAATTTACCATGAATGATCACATAGTGTATGGTTTCATTGACATAAAATCTTCAAAACTGACAAATCCACAGAGACTGAAATTAGACTAGTGATTGCCTAGGTTTGGGGGAAGAGGAAAGGAAGTAGCTGCTAGTGGATGTGGGATTTCTTTTCTTTTTTTTTTTTTTTTTAATTTTTTTTTTTCAACGTTTATTTATTTTTTGGGACAGAGAGAGACAGAGCATGAATGGGGGAGGGGCAGAGAGACAGGGAGACACAGAATCGGAAACATGCTCCAGGCTCTGAGCCATCAGCCCAGAGCCCGACGCGGGGCTCGAACTCACGGGCCGCGAGATCGTGACCTGGCTGAAGTCGGACGCTTGACCGACTGCGCCACCCAGGCGCCCCGGGATTTCTTTTCAAGATAGTGAAAAATTTATTTATTTATATTGTGGTGATGGTTGCACAACTCTTTGAATGTACTAAAAATCAGTGAATTGCATACTTCAAAAGATGAATTTTATGATAAGTGAATTATAATTCAAAATTGTGTTTAAATGATTAATAAAAAATTGTTTTGAACAACTTTATGATAACTAATTTGTCAACAGACAAATTACTTAAAAAACACAATTTATCAAAACTGACACAAGAAGAATAGATCTGAATTGAAAATAAGAAAACACAAATGATTGTTTAAGAAATTAAATATCTACTTAAAATCTTTTTATAAGAAAACTTTAGACCTAGTGGTTTCACTGGTGAATTAATTCTATCAAATAAGGAAGATACAAAATCATTATTCCACAAAGTCCTTAACAGAAAGAGAAAGTGGGAGCACTCCCCAGTGCATCTTTATTATTTCTGCATATCCCTGTTATAAAAAAAAATCTTACCAAGGTATTTCTAAACAGAAAATTTGAGATCGATGTTATTCATGAATGTAGTGTGAAAATACCAGACAAAATATTAGCAAAAGTTAATTAAACAATATCTTAAAAGTATAATGTATCATACTTAAACAAGTTTTAAGGCAAGGATAAAATATTTGCATTTTTATTTTTTATTTTTTTAGTGTTTTTATTGTATTTTTTCAATATATGAAGTTTATTGTCAAATTGGTTTCCATACAACACCCAATGCTCATCCCAAAAGGTGCCCTCCTCAATACCCATCACACACCCTCCCCTCCCTCCCACCCCCCATCAAACCTCTGTTTGTTCTCAGTTTTTAACAGTCTCTTATGCTTTGGCTCTCTCCCACTCTAACCTCCTTTTTTTTTTTGCTTCCCTTCCCCCATGGGTTTCTGTTAAGTTTCTCAGGATACACATAAGAGTGAAAACATATGGTATCTGTCTTTCTCTGTATGGCTTCTTTCACTTACCATAACACTCTCCAGTTCCATCCATGTTGCTACAAAGGGCCATATTTCATTCTTTCTCATTGCCACGTAGTACTCCATTGTGTATATAAACCACAGTTGCTTTATCCATTCATCAGTTGATGGACATTTAGGCTCTTTCCATAATTTGGCTATTGTTGAGAGTGCTGCTATAAACATTGGGGTACAAGTGCCCCTATGCATCAGCACTCCTGTATCCCTGGGGTAAATTCCTAGCAGTGCTATTGCTGGGTCATAGGGTAGGTCTATTTTTAATTTTTTGAGGAACCTCCACACTGCCTTCCAGAGCGGCTGCACCAGTTTGCATTCCCACCAACAGTGCAAGAGGGTTCCCGTTTCTCCACATCCTCTCCAGCATCTATAGTCTCCTGATTTGTTCATTTTGGCCACTCTGACTGGCGTGAGTTGATATCTGAGTGTGGTTTTGATTTGTATTTCCCTGATGAGGAGCGACGTTGAGCATCTTTTCATGTGCCTGTTGGCCATCCAGATGTCTTCTTTAGAGAAGTGTCTATTCATGTTTTCTGCCCATTTCTTCACTGGGTTATTTGTTTTTCAGCTGTGGAGTTTGGTGAGTTCTTTATAGATTTTGGATACTAGCCCTCTGTCCAATATTTTCATTTCTAAATTTCTTTTCCCATTCCGTTGATTGCCTTTTAGTTTTGTTGGTTGTTTCGTTTGCTGTGCAGAAGCTTTTTATCTTCATGAGGTCCCAATAGTTCATTTTTCCTTTAAATTCCTTGCCTTTGGGGATGTGTCAAGTAAGAAATTGCTACAGCTGAAGTTAGAGAGGTCTTTTCCTGCTTTGTCCTGTAGGGTTTTGATGGTTTCCTGTCTCACATTCAGGTCCTTTATCCATTTTGAGTTTATTTTTGTGAATGGTGTGAGAAAGTGGTCTAGTTTCAATCTTCTGCATGTTGCTGTCCAGTTCTCCCAGCACCATTTGTTAAAGAGACTGTCTTTTTTCCATTGGATATTCTTTCCTGCTTTGTCAAAGATTAGTTGGCCATATGTTTGTGGGTCTAGTTCTGGGGTTTCTATTCTATTCCATTGGTCCATGTGTCTCTTTTTGTGCCAATACCATGCTGTCTTGATGATGACAGCTTTGTAGTAGAGGCTAAAGCCTGGGATTGTGATGCCTCCTGCCTTTGGTCTTCTTCTTCAAAATTCCTTTGGCTATTCGGGGCCTTTTGTGGTTCCATATGAATTTTAGGATTGCTTGTTCTAGTTTCGAGAAGAACGCTGGTACAATTTTGATTGGATTGCATTGAATGTGTAGATAGTTTTCGGTAGTATAGACATTTTGACAATATTTATTCTTCCAATCCATGAGCATGGAATGTTTTTCCATTTCTTTACATCTTCTTCAATTTCCTTCATAAGCTTTCTATAGTTTTCAGCATACAGATCTGGTACATCTTTGGTTAGATTTATTCCTAGGTATTTTATGCTTCTTGGTGCAATTGTGAATGGGATCAGTTTCTTTATTTGTCTTTCTGTTGCTTCATTGTTAGTGTATAAGAATGCAACTGATTTCTGTACATTGATTTTGTATCCTGCAACTTTGCTGAATTCATGTATCAGTTCTAACAGACTTTTGGTGGAGTCTATCAGATTTTCCATGTATAATATCATGTCATCTGCAAAAAGTGAAAGCTTGACTTCATCTTTGCCAATTTTGATGCCTTTGATTTCCTTTTGTTGTCTGATTGCTGATGCTGGAACTTCCAACACTATGTTAAACAACAGCAGTGAGAGTGGACATCCCTGTCGTGTTCCTGATGTCAGGGAGAAAGATCTCAGTTTTTCCTCATTGAGGATGATGTTATCTGTGGGCTTTTCATAAATGGCTTTTTTGATGTTTAAGTATGTTCCTTCTATCCCGACCTTCTCGAGGGTTTTTATTAAGAAAGGTTGCTGAGTTTTGTCAAAGGCCTTTTCTGCATCGATTGACAGGATCATATGGTTCTGTTCTTTTATTAATGTGATGTATCACATTGATTGATTTGCAAATGTTGAACCAGCCCTGCAGCCCAGGAATGAATCCCACTTGATCATGGTGAATAATTCTTGTTATATGCTCTTGAATTCGATTTGCTAGTGTCTTATTGAGAATTTTTGAATCCATATTCATCAGGGATATTGGCCTGTAGTTCTCTTTTTTTACTGGGTCTCTGTCTGGTTTAGGAATCAAAGTAATACTGGCTTCATAGAATGAGTCTGGAAGCTTTCCTTCCCTTTCTATTTCTTGGAATAGCTTGAGAAGGATAGGTATTATCTCTGCTTTAAACGTCTGGTAGAACTCCCCTGGGAAGCCATCTGGTCCTGGACTCTTATTTGTTGGGAGATTTTTGATGACTGATTCAATTTCTTCGCTGGTTATGGGTCTGTCTGTTCAAGCTTTCTATTTCCTCCTGATTGAGTTTTGGAAGTGTGTGGGTGTTTAGGAATTTGTCCATTTCTTCCATGTTGTCCATTTTGTTGGCATATAATTTTTCATAGTATTCCCTGATAATTGCTTGTATCTCTGAGGGATTGGTTGTAATAATTCCGTTTTCATTCATGATTTTATCTATTTGGGTCATCTCCCTTTTCTTTTTGAGAAGCCTGGCTAGAGGTTTATCAATTTTGTTTATTTTTTCAAAAAAGCAAGTCTTGGTTTCATTGATCTGCTCTACCGTTTTTTTAGATTCTATATTGTTTATTTCTGCTCTGGTCTTTATTATTTCTGTTCCTCTGCTGGGTTTAGGCTGCCTTTGCTGTTCTGCTTCTATTTCCTTTAGGTGTGCTGTTAGATTTTGTATTTGGGATTTTTCTTGTTTCTTGAGATAGGCCTGGATTGCAATGTATTTTCCTCTCAGGACTGCCTTCGCTGCGTCCCAAAGCGTTTGGATTGTTGTATTTTCATTTTCGTTTGTTTCCATATATTTTTTAATTTCTTCTCTAATTACCTGGTTGACCCATTCATTCTTTAGTAGGGTGTTCTTTAACTTCCATGCTTTGGGAGGTTTTCCAGACTTTTTCCTGTGGTTGATTTCAAGCTTCATATCATTGTGGTCTGAAAGTATGCACGGTATGATTTCAATTCTTGTATACTTAGGAAGGGCTGTTTTGTGACCCAGTATGTGATCTATCTTGGAGAATGTTCCATGTGCACTCAAAAAGAAAGTATACTCTTTTGCTTTGGGATGCAGAGTTCTAAATATATCTGTCAAGTCTATCTGATCCAATGTATCATTCAGGGCCCTTGTTTCTTTATTGACCGTGTGTCTAGATGATCTATCCATTTCTGTAAGTGGAGTGTTAAAGTCCCCTGCAATTACCACATTCTTATCAATAAGGTTGCTTAAGTTTGTGAGTAATTGTTTTATATATTTGGGGTCTCCCATATTCGGCGCATAGACATTTATAATTGTTAGCTCTTCCTGGTGGATAGACCCTGTAATTATTGTATAATGCCCTTCTTCATCTCTTGTTACAGCCTTTAATTTGAAGTCTAGTTTGTCTGATATAAGTATGGCTACTCCAGCTTTCTTTTGACTTCCAGTAGCATGATAAATAGTTCTCCATCCCCTCACTCTCAATCTGAAGGCGTCCTCAGGTCTAAAATGAGTCCCTTATAGACAGCAAATAGATGGGTCTTGTTTTTTTATCCATTCTGATACCCTATGTCTTTTGGTTGGCGCGTTTAGTCCATTTACATTCAGTGTTATTACAGAAAGATATCGGTTTAGAGTCATTGTGATGTCCATAGGTTTCATGCTTGTAGCGATGTCTCTGCTACTTTGTCTCACAGGATCCCCCTTAGGATCTCTTGTAGGGCTGGTTTAGTGGTGACAAATTCCTTCAGTTTTTGTTTGTTTGGGAAGACCTTTATCACTCCTTCTATTCTAAATGACAGACTTTCTGGATAAAGGATTCTCGGCTGCGTATTTTTTCTGTTCATCACATTGAAGATTTCCTTCCATTCCTTTCTGGCCTGCCAAGTTTCAGTAGAGAGATCGGTCACGAGTCTTATAGGTCTCCCTTTATATGTTAGAGCACGTTCATCTCTAGCTGCTTTCATTATTTTCATTTTATCCTTATATTTTGCCAGTTTCACTATGATATGTCATGCAGATCAATTCAAGTTACGTCTGAAGGGAGTTCTCTGTGCCTCTTGGATTTCAATGCCTTTTTTCCTTTCCCAGTTCAGGGAAGTTCTCAGCTATGATTTCTTCAAGTACACCTTCAGCACCTTTCCCTCTCTCTGCCTCCTCTGGAATACCAATTATGCATAGATTATTTCTCTTTAGTGCATCACTTAGTTCTCTAATTTTCCCCTCATACTCCTGGATTTTTTTTTATCTCTCTTTTTCTCAGCTTCTTCTTTTTCCATAATTTTATCTTCTAATTCACCTATTCTCTCCTCTGCCTCTTCAATCCGGGCCATGGTTGTCTCCATTTTTTTTTGCAGCTCATTGATAGCATTTTTTAGCTCTTCCTGGCTGTTCCTTAGTCCCTTGATCTCTGTAGCAATAGATTCTCTGCTGGCCTTTATACTGTTTTCAAGCCCAGCGATTAATTTTATGACTATTATTCTAAATTCACTTTCTGTTATATTGTTTAAATCGTTTTTGATCAGTTCGTTAGCTGTGGTTATTTTTGGACTTTTTTTTGAGGGGAATTATTCCGTTTCGCCATTTTGGATAGTTCCTGGAGTGGTGCAGAACTCTGAACTGACTAGTAGTATTGTGACTAGTAGTGCCAAAACTTGGTGGTTCGAGTCTCTTGTGCTCAGCCTACTACGACTGCCTCATTCACAGGGAGTACTGCAAGGAGTCGCTTTGAATGCCAATTTCCATGGCCTTTCGCAATTGCACTAAACCAGGATCAAGAATAAAATATTTTTAATGTTTATTTACTTTGAGAGAGAGAAAGAGAGAGAGAGAACATGTGCTGGGGAGGGACAGAGAGAGGGGGAGAGAGAATCCCAAGCAGGCTCTGCATACTGTCCCTGAAGAGCCTGACATGGGGCTCAATCTCACAAACCATCAGATCATGACCTTAGCTGAAATCAAGAGATGGACCCTTAACCAACTGAGCCACCCAGGTGCCCCAAGAATATTTTTTAGTTGTTTAATATTTATTTATTTATAAGAGAGAGAGAGAGCAGGAAAGGGGCAGAGAGAGAGGGAGACACAGAATCTGAAGCAAGCTACAGGCTCTGAGATGTCAGCACAGAGCCTGACATGGGGCTGGAATTCACAAACCATGAAATCTTTACCAGAGCCAAAGTCAGTCGCTTAACCAACTGAGCCACCCGGGTGCCCCTAAAACATTTTTAATGTAAAATTAAATTATATTATCAGAATAAAGAAGGAAAATCATATGATTATCTCAACAGATTTGAGAAAAGTACCTGACAAAATTCAGTACTCATTTGCCTTTAAATTTAAAAAGAAAAATGTTTTTAGCAATTTAGGAACTTGCACAATTTACATACCTAAAATAAAAACATAGATAATATAGATACATAGGTAAAATGACAGATATATAGATGATGCTGATAATGATTGATAGATATATAGATAGATGAATAGATGATAGATATATGATATAGATAGATAGATAGATAGATAAGAGATAGATGAGAGAGAGAGAACAATGCACCTATTATAGGGAGCTTTCACACTTTTTCTGTGGTCTGGTATAGTAGTGGTTCTCAGTCTTAAGTGTGCATCAGAATTACCTATTAGATTTGTTAAACCACAGGTTGCTGGGTCCCATCTCTGGGGTTTCTGATTTGGTAGTTCTGGGGGGCTGGAGGGTCTGAGAATTTGCATTTCTGCTGGTCTGGTGACTACACTGAGAGTAACTGTATTGTAGTATAAATAACTATAAAAAACTGGAATTGTATATGATTTACAGATTAGATAAACAGCTGTATAGTATCTCTTCATACAGTCTCTGCTTAACAGTATCCCGCCAGTAATCTTTTCAACCTCTTCATTGGTAACTGGCTTTATTCAATTTTTTTTATTTATTTTGAATTTTTGGTGCTCTATGTTTTTTAGGGAAATTACCTATTTCCTCTTTTTTTTTTTTTTTTTTTTTTCCAGAGTTACACAAAGTATTCTCATAATTTTGTTCTACTAAATATGTGATTTTATTTTGCTTTTTCTTATTACAAATCACTTTTTTTCCCCTTAATTGACCTTATAGAGTCATCTAGTTGATTGGCCTTTAAGAAGAAACAAAAAAAGAATTTGTCTTTTTTACCATTGTTTTAAATTTTTCATTTAATTATTTTCAAAATAAATTTCCTCTCTTTACTTTTTCTCTAATTTGCTTTTGCCTTTAATATGTGTTCTTGGTTCCTTTATTATCAGTCAATAAAAATTAAAACATTTGAGGCTTTAAGTTTATATCTGAATATAATGTTATGTGTGGCTGCTGGTATGCATTCCCTTTATTTACTGATTTCTGGATATGTGGTAATTTCTTTTCTATTTCTTTGGATCCTTGGGCATCTACAAAGGCCTTTATTCTGGCCTGGCTAAAGAATGGTATTAGAACCACATGTAGGGTATTTGAATTTTTATCTATTTTCTTCAGTGATTTATAAGGTTTATACACTGCCTTTTACTTTCCACTGTTGCCGATGAGAAAAAAAAAATCCATTTTCTTTTGTTAGTAAGTTGCTATTGCAGTCTGAATTCATGAGCTTCCTTTTAACCTTAGACTTCAGAAATTTATCAAGAAAGGTATGCATCTTGCCTAGAACCTTGCCTTTTTAATCAATGAACACTTTTTCTTCAGATTAGTGATTATTTCCTCTATGATGTTTTTAATCATTGCCTCCTCTCCTTCTGGATCTTTTATTTTGCATGTGATAGATCTGGATCTGTCCTGTGGATCTGTCAGTTTCTCTCCCTCATGATTTCCACGTCTTTGCATTTTCCCTCTGAGATTAGATTCTGAGTCTCTGAAGGCCAGTTCTATTTCTGGGAGTCTAGTCTTCTCACCCCAGGACTTGACTGCTCATACCCACGCTGTTCTCAGGGAATAAAACAGCCCTAAGAATGTTCTCCCTCACATAGAGGCTGACAGACCTTAGCCGGATATATACCTCCTCGGACTAGCTGGCATCTCCACCCTTTCAAGTGAGGGGGAGCAAAGGCCTCCTTCTCACTGCAACCCCGCCTTTTTTATGTTTATTTATATTTGACAGAGAGAGAGAGAGAGAGAGAGAGAGAGAGAGAGAGCTTGAGAAGGGAAGGAGCAGAGAGAGAGAAGGAGACACAGAACCCAAAGCAGGCTCCAGGCTCTGAACTGTCGGCACAGAGCCCGATGCGGGACTCAAACTCACAGACTGGGAAATCATGGCCTAAGCCAAAGTCGGAGGATCAACCAACTGAGCCACCCAGGCGCCCCTGCAACCCCGCCTTTTTAAAGCCTCAGTGATCTCTGTAATTATAACCAGTTGTACAGCAAGACTTGGGTAAGCCTGTTGGATAATACCCTGATCCCCACTAACCAGAATCTGACAACCCAGGGGAATTACAGGGAGGCTGAGTCACAAGATCCATCTCCCACAGACACTCCAGATAGACCTTTCACATGAAGGAGGGAATAATGAAGATGCAAATCTGAGCTCCCAGGAAACAGCTGAAATAATAAAAATGTTTCCCTGGCCCTCTACCAATGTGTTCATGTTTTCTTCTGCTTAGCGGATTCTAACCTATACAGCATCTATATGTGCCTACTATGTGCTAGCCACTCAGCACACCTCATCTTACTTGATATTTATGATATCACAAGAATAAGTTATTATTGCCTCATTTTGCAGACAAGTAACTAGAAGGTGACACCATCTCCAAAGACTGACTCAATTTTCTTCCCATAGACAATGCTGGTAGTAGAACTGGATATGAAAAGGGTAGGACATAGGTGGTACATGCTTAGGAGCCCAGCTACTTGGGCATGCTGGGTAGATATTTGTTATTGCTCTCTGAATGCTTTTCTCTAATGCACATGATTTTCATTAGCTTGTGAATTTCTACTTCCCCAAGTCTCCTTAACTTTCTAAATCACTCTGATAACCATCATTTCCTTAAGTCTTCTGCAATCTGTGAACCAGAAGGATAAGATATTTTTAGCCTAATCCATCCAGGGGAGGAACATGAAGCCAGAAATTAGACTGTTTGTGCAAACTCTCACAGTTCTGGTCTGACTTGTGGTCCTACATATGCCCCACCACACCTACTACCTTACCTCCCTTAGTTCACTATGGTAAGCACAAGACCAACAAGTGATGAGGGCACTTTCTAGGCCACGCCAGTCCACTTGATATTCAAAATGAATTTTCAAGATTTTAACAGCTTTTCTTTAATTCTCAGATTAATGGACTGGTCTTGAAGCTTTCTGGAATAGTCATCATTTGTCCTCCAAATGCTCGCCCTGAGGATGAGAAGCCTAATCTGGATGGACTAGATCACCAAGAATGTAATTTCCAGATAAAACATGTGTCCAGATTCAAAGAAATGATAATTTTATCACCACTCCTACACCTACTGATTGTCCCTATTTTTTTTCTTTCAAAGATAACATGAGCAGGCAGAGATTAAATCTCTGTTTAATATTTCAGTTACAAGTCATTGGAAATGAGACAGTTGGAAAGACAAACATTTCATGGTACCATTGTCCATCAAAAATTGTCAGTTACATTCAGGTCTTTTTTAACATATGAATATAGTCATTAGGATGTTCTCTCCCATGCAATGGCATAGAAGCCTTTCTGTTTCTCTTGTAACAAAGACAAATAGCAAACCATTACATGGTTTACAGCAGCTGACATCCCTCTTAGCCATGTTAATGTCTTGTAAGAAATAACACTACACACACACACACACACGTATCATAAAAGTGACTCACCATTAAAGGGCCCCAGCTCTCTCCTTACTCTATCCATGTTATTTATTCTGTGATTCAGTTTTCCAGATGACAGCTATTGCAAATTGGTGCATCTACAAGATGTATTCTCCCTACTGGATGATACCACAAGATTGTTTATTAGTGGGAGATTAACATAGAGGAAAGTAAGAAATAGACATATTTTGCTAACTGAAATGAGAGATGCATAAAATATGAGTTATGAGTGTGCTTTTTCTTGCAGGTGCCTTGGAGCCTCAGTTTGCATATCATCTCTTGTTTTTCCTTGAAGCCATGGACTGATGATGCATGGCAGAGCTTTAGATTCAATTATTAACACTGAGAAGTAAATTGGCTTTTTAACAAAGGTAATAAATAATCTATACATGGTTTAATGTAAAGCAGTAAGTATCTTATTCTTAGCAAAAAGATGTGTCCTTTTGTGAAAACCCTCACACAAGTAAACCAGAGCTATCTCTATGGCAGGTTATTTTTGAGGATCTTTATGTGTTTTTTTAAAGGGACTGGGGAAGAAACCACTTAAGCAATGGCACAGTGCAATAGGGACCCTTGTGTAAAATCACACCTCTAATGAATGCATCAGACTAACAGACCATCTGTGAAACAATGTTGAGCTTCAAATGAAAATGGTTTCCTGGCACTCTGTGCAAATGTGCTTGTGTTTTTTCTGCTGGGAGCCAACTGCCCTAATGTTTTTGCTTCACTTTGGAGTAGCTAATGTGCGTGATTGAAAATTCCTTAAACACAAAACCATTTTGAAATCACAGATATTAAGTTTGCTTATATCTTATATTAACGAAAATCATTCTCAACTCTCCCTCTTAATGAAGGTGCTGATAATACTGACAGATGATATAAGCATCATAGAAAGTGTGACTAATGGCATTATGATCAAGTTGTCCATGGCCCCTTTTTTTGGCTAGAGCAAAAGGGCTAGCATGGCCATCTAGGATACCCAGACAGCTAGCAAAAGATAATTGCTCTCTCTGGAATTTTAGGGGCTTCAGAGACAAAGTACATGGGCAACTGCAATTCTGTATGAACTCATTGTTTTACTGATAGAAGAAATGACTGAATAAGGTCTCAGGTGAGCATCCTTCACCTGAGGGAATGAGGAGCATCCCTTCTCTTTGTCCCACCATAGGTTGAAACGTCTTGCATGGTTCCATTTGAGAGACTGTGACTGCTATTATTAGTGGCCGTCCTAGCATGCTATTCCTTTTGGTTATAAGTTTCAACCCCATGATCAGAGCAGTGGTCTACTGACCCCAGTCTGGAAAAATTATACTTCTCCATTTTCTTGAACACAGTTATAGCTCCAGATATATAAATATTTTGGGTCAGTCACAGAAATAATTGATTTTTTGCCAGAATTTCAAAATTGGGAACATTGGGGAAAATAAATCTGGGGAAGCAAGAAGTAGTTATCTTCACCCACTACCTGGAAGACTCAAGCTGCATAATGAGAATGAAAACAACACAGAAAAAAAGAAGGACAAAGTGATAGAGCAAGGTGGGAAATATGGCCAGATAGCATTATCTTGTATTCCTGAATTGAGCCATGCCTGAAGCTAAGCCTCTCTGTGAACTTCTTGATAATATGAGTCAGCATATACCCACTCTGCTCATGCAAATTTGAATTGTGTTTTTCTTCCTCACAACTGAAAAGAGTCCTGACTAATCAAGTCCTAGCTCCTGAAAGCGGGAAACCTGAAGGAGGATATCTACATTCCTCTGTTTTAGAAAGCACACATTGCAACATTTACTGGGGCTTTTGTAGCAAAAGTTGGCATGCAAACCCCCCACCAATCCAAATGTACAGCTCACTTCCCCCCCCACCCTTGGCTATATCTACTCTATAACATTAAAAATGGAATACAGGAAAGAAACAATAAGACCAGCCCACAAGCTGCAGAATTATGTTATAAACCCAGTCTCCAAAGGCTTACCTAGAGAGCAATGCCAAGTGATCATTCAGCATCATCATGCTGTGAAGTGAAGCAGTTTCCCAGGAGGACACCAGCCACTGACCAAGGAATGGAGAAGAGTAGGAAGGGGAGGGAGGATGCTGAAGTCAGGATCACACATCAAGTCCAGGATCAGGAAGGAAGTCTGATTGTATCTCCATAAACCAAACACCTAGAGACAAAATCAAATATAGGAATTCATAGACAGGAACTAAACAATAAAGAGCAAATCAAGAATAAATGTAGTTAACCTTGGGCAATTTGCTACATAGTGTTGTCTTCTACTTGCTTTGCAAGCCTTCAGCAGAATGGTACTCAACTTACAGGGACAAGAAGAGAGAGGGAAGGGTAGAGAGGCTATAGGCAGGTAGAGTCTTTTAACAACAAAGATATTAAGCAAATCCCTTGATAGACACAAATGAAACACAGAAGCTCCTCAAGAGCACAGACTTTACCATCTGGAAGTAGTCTTGGTGACTGAAGAAGAAGCATGATGCAGAGAAATCACTGGACTACATCCCAGTTTCCTCTGGGATGCTTGCATCAGAGAGCAACAATCAATTCTCATGAAGGCAGCATGTTCTGATGGTCATTGACTGTGTAGCATTAAAGGATTTTTCATGGTACAGTTGTGATTATACTGGGCATAAAGCTCACAACAGCATTATGAAGCTTTGGCCTGGAATAGATGGCCTCAGCTAGCCATCCAGATCCTTTTTTGTCTGAAATCACTACAGCAGAAGTTTACAGGATGTGCAGGGAACTCCAGCAAGTAGAATCTCTAATCCAACATGTCACACCTGAAGAGTGGGCACAGGATGTGAATCTGCCTCCTGCTTGTGTCTCTCACATGGTAGGACACAACATCCCAGTAGAAGGGATTGCATGGTTGCTCTATGCCATTGGATTGGAAATGAATATCTGCAGGCAAGCCAGGTCTCATGAACACATAGCTCAACAAATCTGCCCATGGCACCAGAAAAGAAAGGATATCACAAACAGCCCAAGCATTTCCTGGACAAATAAATAGGGTTATATTGAACACAGTGATATTCACCATTCTTTGAGTGGCTTTCCTAATTAAGAGAAGCTTCAGAAAGTACAAATTAGTGCACTGCGGAGTAAGCAATAGGAGTAAATCAGGCGGGAGGTTGACAGGGAAGGGAAGAGAAGTATGTGCAGCCCTGGAATGCAGTGATCTCAACAAGTCTTTGGCCCCGCTGAGCTCCCTTGTCTGAACCATAAATTGGTGGGAGAGTGGCTGGGCTCACATCCAACGAGGACCTGGGTCTCTTTGTTTTGATGTTAATATCACTAGTATACAAAGTCTACTATGAAAGGTCGCCCACCTGCTTGTTTTGCACTGTCTTGATAGTTGAAGCAGGACACCATCACAAACTTGGTATGATCATGCTTTTCTGCATAGAATGGGCAAAGGGGAGCGAACTAAGCAATTACAACACCTAAAGATTCTGGAAAGTGTCTTGCTCACTCTCAAATTACTTCAGTCCTTTGCTGGTGCCAGGAATTCCATCATCAAGCCCTAGACATGGAATCAGGTTGGCCTGGGTTTCCAAGAGGTTGTACCACTGTCATCTCTGAGAATGTAGGCATGTTACTTACGCTTTAAAAACCTTGTATTGTATTAGCATAATATCCTCCAGTTCCATCCACATTGTTGTAAATGGCAAGATTTCATTTTTTCTCATTGCTGAGTAGTATTTCCTTGTATATGTTAAGTGAAATAGTAAGAGAAAGATAGATATCATATGTTTCACTCACATGTGGAATTTGAGAAACAACAGAGAGAGAGGCAAACCATAAGAGACTCTTATTTGTAGAGAACAAACTGAGGGTTGATGCAGGGGATGGGGGGAGGACGGAAATGGGTGATGGGAATTGAGGAGAGCACTTGTTGGGATCAGCACTGGATGTTGTATGTAAGTGATGGATCATGGGAATCTACTCCCAGAGCCAAGAGCACACCGTATACATTGTATGTTAGCTAACTTGACAATAAATTATATTAAAATAAAGTGAAAGAAGAAATTAAAAAAATACCCTTGTATATCTGAAATCGGGTAATAATAACCAGTGGAGTCCTGAAAAGAAAGTTTCATAAACCACAAAGCATTAAACAAATGCCATCACCAAAGTTACAATTCAAAGGTAATAGTTCAGTACCTGTTAAGATGAGTATTGCTGAGTCAGTAGCAACACAAGCTTATGCAATTACAAAATACGACATCCAGAGATAACCTCACAAGTTTTTCCAGTTCAAGCCCTTAACCTCACAAAAAAGGAAGCTAAAGGGTGCCTGGGTGACTCAGTCAGTTAAGCTTCTGACTTCGGCTCAGGTCATGATCTCACAGCTTGTGAGTTTGAGCCCCGCGTCGGGCTCTGTGCTGACAGCTCGGAGCCTAGAGCTTGCTTCAGATTCTGTGTGTCTCTCTCTCTCTGTCTCTGCCCCTCCCCCTCTCTCTCTCAAAAAATAAACATTAAAAAAAATAGAAGCTAAAGCCAAAAAGAGGTCAAGTGACCAAAATTACATGGCAAGCAACAAACAGACTTGCTGTAGAACTTAAGAGCAGAGTCTTCTCCACCACCAGCTTTTTGCTAGTCGGGAACCATGGCCTCTTAGAAGGGAGAACACGAGATAATCCTGAGAGGAAAGAATTGGTAGGCTAAGTCATGTACAACTGATTTCACTGCTCTTTGTATTTACTATAGCCACAATTAAATGGCTCTCTCTCATCCAAAGACTGATAATGCCTGCTGGGAGGCACCATCACAGTGGACCGGCACAGGCTTGTTAAATGTCCATGGACCAGAGTTCAAGCCCTGTCACTGAATCTCTCTTCACAGATTTCTCATGTATTCAACCCTAACCGTTGTAAACCTTTATGGGATTGTGGTGAGGACCTAATTCAATAAGAAAATTGACCATAAGGTTTGACTTTGTATTTTCCTTACAGGAGCCTATTGGAGACATCCAGGACAGCCATGCAGCAGCAGAGCAGAGGCTGACCCTGGCAGACAGTCCCACAACTGGAGGGAGAGCACCTAGGTCAGGGATAGGGCTCAGGGCACTTCTCCCACATTCCTCCTAGACAGCCAGGTCCCTCCAGGACTCCATGCACACCCACACCAGAGCCGAAAAGCAGCAACAGCCAGGCTTATACCAAAGGAAGAAGGGGCTCACAGACTTCTCCCCACAGAACAGTTCGTGAACCCTGGGAAGAACCTAGAACAGGGCCCCTTTTTTAGGAAGGTGGAACAGTCTCCCCTCAGGCACCACCATTTCAAAGGAAAGATCTAGGAAGGCCTTGGAGAAAACTTCATTCTGTCCTTCCCACTGATGGTGGCTCAAAGGCTAGGCCTGCATGACATCCAAGCTTATCACCTCTGCCCCAAGGGTGGGCTCCTAATCCAGATGTTAGCCAGGCCAAGAAGATGGCCATGGACAAGGCCTTAACACTTGCAAACAACAGGGAGATGTGCTGAGGAGGGCAGAATAAAAATAGAAAATCTTTTTTTTTTTTTTAGTTTATTTATTTGTAAGGGACAGCAGTGTTGAGGCAAAGAGAGAGAGAGAGAGAGAGAGAGAGAGAGAATCTCAAGCAGGCTCTGCCCTGTCAGCATGGAGCCCAACACAGGGCTTGAACCCACAAACTGTGAGTTCATGACCTGACCTAAAATCAAGAGTCAACACTTAACCAACTGAGCCACCCAGGCACCCCAAAAGTCATTTTTTTTCCTTGTTTTACAGTTGTTGTTTTTTTTAATATGAATTTTATTGTCAAATTGGTTTCCATACAACATCCAGTGCTCATCCCAAAAGGTGCCCTCGTCAATACCCATCATACACCCTCCCCTCCCTCCCACCTACCCCCCATCAAACCTCAGTTTGTTCTCAGTTTTTAACAGTCTCTTATGCTTTGGCTCTCTCCCTCTCTAACCTCTTTTTTTTAATTTTTCTTCCCCTCCCCCATGGACTTCTATTAAGTTTCTCAGGATCCACATAAGAGTGAAAACATATGGTATCTGTCTTTCTCTGTATGGCTTCTTTCACTTACCATAACACTCTCCAGTTCCATCCACGTTGCCACAAAGGGCCATATTTCGTTCTTTCTCATTGCCACGTAGTACTCCATTGTGTATATAAACCACAATTTCTTTATCCATTCATCAGTTGATGGACATTTAGGTTCTTTCCATAATTTGGCTATTGTTGAGAGTGCTGCTATAAACATTGGGGTACAAGTGCCCCTATGCATCAGCACTCCTGTATCCCTGGGGTAAATTCCTAGCAGTGCTATTGCTGGGTCATAGGGTAGGTCTATTTTTAATTTTTTGAGGAACCTCCACACTGTTTCCCAGAGCGGCTGCACCAGTTTGCATTCCCACCAACAGTGCAAGAGGGTTCCCGTTTCTCCACATCCTCTCCAGCATCTATAGTCTCCTGATTTGTTCATTTTGGCCACTCTGACTGGCGTGAGGTGATATCTGAGTGTGGTTTTGATTTGTATTTCCCTGATGAGGAGCGACGTTGAGCATGTTTCCATGTGCCTTTTGGCTATCTGGATGTCTTCTTTAGAGAAGTGTCTATTCATGTTTTCTGCCCATTTCTTCACTGGGTTATTTGTTTTTCAGGTGTGGAGTTTGGTGAGCTCTTTATAGATTTTGGATACTAGCCCATTGTCCGACATGTCATTTGCAAATTTCTTTTCCCATTCCGTTGATTGCCTTTTAGTTTTGTTGGTTGTTTTGTTTGCTGTGCAGAAGCTTTTTATCTTCATGAGGTCCCAATAGTTCATTTTTCCTTTTAAGTCCCTTGTCTTTGGGGATGTGTCAAGTAAGAAATTGCTGCGGCTGATGTCAGGGAGGCTTTTTCCTGCTTTCTCCTCTAGGATTTTGATGGTTTCCTGTCTCACATTCAGGTCCTTTATCCATTTTGGGTTTGTTTTTGTGAATGGTGTGGGAAAGTGGTCTAGTTTCAATCTTCTGCATGTTGCTGTCCAGTTCTCCCAGCACCATTTGTTAAAGAGACTGTCTTTTTTTCCATTGGATATTCTTTCCTGCTTTGTCAAAGATTTGTTGGCCATACTTTTGTGGGTCTAGTTCTGGGGTTTCTATTCTATTCCATTGGTCTATGTGTCTGTTTTTGTGCCAATACCATGCTGTCTTGATGATTACAGCTGTGTAGTAGAGACCAAAAATCATTTTTAAATGAAATTATACTTCACAAAATTGCAGAAGGCTAATTGTTCAAGATACCAGTAGTCAGAGTAAGACTCTGGGGACACATGCCAGAGCTCTGTGTGCACCTATCATAGGCAATGCTGTATGTCTGGAGTGAACCTACTCCCACCATTTCCAATTCTTCATTTCATACCCATCCTCAGAATGGACAGCTCCTAAATCCATCCACTGACCAGGAAAATGGTTTGATCTGATTTGATGTTGTTGATAACTAACCACCTCTCTGAAGTCAGGGGGGGACAGAATCTATCAAAAGCTGTCCTGTGAAATACCATTTCTTTAGGATTATCCTAGAATACTCTATTAGATTCATGAAATCTTAGTGCTGAATGAACCATAAAACAGACAAATACCACTTATCTCTGATGATTGTGCTATCTCTGAATGCTTAGAAAGAAAGGGGTTCATTTAGTTGTTGAATAGCACTAAGCAAACAATGGAAATGGGCTTGGATAGGGGTAAAAGCATAATCTGTGTAGTCAATGTGTGTTTCACATTTCAGCTCTGTCAGTTGGTAGCTCTGTGACCTTATAAATGGATTTAACCTCTCTGATTCTGCTTCCTTTTCTTTAAAATGTGGGTAATAGGGGTGCCCGGGTGACTCAGTCTGTTGAGCTTCCAACTCTTGATTTCGGCTGGGGTCATGATCCCAGGGTTGTGGGGTTGAGCCCTGCATCAGGCTCCAGGCTGAGCGTGGAACCTGTTTGTGATTCTCTCTCTCTCCCTCTGCCCCTCTTCTCTGTCCACACTCTCTCTCTCCTCTAAAAATAAAAAAAAAAATTAAAAATTTTTAAAATAAAAAATAAAATAAAATGTTGGCAACAAATCCTACCTACAAGGCTGTCGTGAGAATTAGAGGTTATTTATATAAACTACTTATTTCAGTTTCTCCACATAATAAGTGCTCAATAAATGATATCTTCAATATTAATTTCTTCTCTCCTCCTTCTCCTTTTGTGCTCTTCCTCCTTCCCTGCTCCCCTTCTTCATGGTGATAGTAGCAGTAGTAGTAGTAGAAGAGTCAGATCAAATGTCTTCCTGAAATATTCTGTCTTCTTTGTCTCTGTTCTGCCTGTGAGACCCCACAACAGCAGCAGGGCCATGGTCAAAACACTCAGACAGACCCAGATTTAAATCCTGGCAATTATGTCTAGCTGCTAACTTTAGAGGGTAAAAGGTAAGCATACAAATAGTGTTCTTAAAAAAAGAAAGAAAGAAAGAAAGAAAGAAAGAAAGAAAGAAAGAAGCAGGGAGGGAGGAAGGGAGGGAGGAAGGAAGGAAGGAAGGAAGGAAGGAAGGAAGGAAGGAAGGAAGGAAGAAATACAGAAGGAAGGAAGGGAGGGAGGGAGGAAGGAAAGAAAAAGAAACTGATAACATAGTTAAATATAATTCAAGCAAATCTTGCTAAAATTCGCAAATTTTGAGAGGCAAATAAACCACTTATTTATGTAAGTATGTAAAGGTTTTCTAAAGCAGTTTAAAAACAAGCCAAATAAATCAAATAATCAAATCAAGTAATAAATCAAATAGAGGCTCTTCTTCCTCTTGATATGCGTGTTCTGCTTTCAACATCAGTGTTTCTTGCCACTGATGGATCTCCCATATCTGAGAAGCAAGTCAGGTAGAGATAGGACCCACAGCAATACCTAGCTTTGAGTCTCCATAATGTGGCATAGTTAGTTCCTAGCAGCAGATGGGCTGGACATCAGCCCCAGTAAAAATCTCTGAGTGTGGATGTCTCTATTCAGGTTTCCCCTTCTCTCTATGACCCTCCTTCATGCCTTCCACAGGAAGAAACAGCACCCTTCTAAAACAGGGTCAAATAGAGTCCTTTGACCATTCTGATTTGGGAGCAGGAATGAGTTAACCCCTTAGAAGAGAACAGAACAGTGACCTCCATCTGTAGGCTGCAGGCTGTCATGCCCCCTGACATTTTGAAGTGACTGAAAAAGTAAGTGTACACTGAGAGATGAAGGAATGATACATAGGCAAAGGGTAAGGCTGTTTGTATGCAAAATAGGTTTTCAGGTATCAGCAGCGACTTTTCATTTTTAAAACATTAGCTATATTTCTATCATATATCCACATGTGTGTATGCACACATATATATACATTCATAATGTGTGTGTGTGTGTGTGTGTGTGTGTGTGTGAATGTAATTACCCATATTAGCCAAAAGTAGGTTATATAGCCTGTGGCCCAAATCTGGCTCCAACCTCGTTTTGTATATAAAGCTTTATTGGAACACTGACTGCCTATTCATTTGCATATTGTCCATGACAATATGTTTTCAAGCTACAGCAGAGTGAGTAGTTATGACACAGACTGTATGGATAACAGCCTGAAATATTCACTATATGGTCCTTTACAAAAAATGTTCGCGAACCCCTGGCTTAAATAGCCCACATCATCATAAATAACAAATTTTCTGAATATCCCTGTGTGGCAAGCACCACATCAGGTGATAAAAAATGACACACATAATGTCACATACACTTGTGTTTTTAATTAACATGTTTACAAGACACCCAAATAGTTCCTATGAAGAATGAGGAACACACTGGTTTCCTTTCTTCCTAAACATATCTTTTTTTCCCCATATCTTCCTAAACAGCTAACTCTTACATGTTTTCACAGAATACAAAAGCTCTCTTGCTGTGGAATAAACCCAAATCATTGTGGAATTAGGGGACCATTTACTATTTTCCCTAGTGAGTTTCCTAAAAATGTGTAATTCAAAGGGTGCCTGGGTGGCTCAATTAAGCATCTGACTTTGGCTCAGGTCATGATTTGGATCAGGTTCATGGGTTCAAGCCCTGCATCAGGCTCTGTGCTGATAGCTTAGAGATGGGAGACTGCTTCAGATTCTGTGTTTTCCTCTCTCTCTCTCTGCCTCTCCCCTGCTCACACTCGGTCTCTGTCTCTCTCAAAAATAAATAAACATTAAAAAAATTTCTTAAAATGCATAATTCAAAACCGAAACAGTACATGTAATGATTCACTGTACAGCATCTAACAGCAGACTCAAGTTGGAATCCCACCTCTGTAACTTGGGAAACTTTTTTAATCTGACTGTGCCTCAGTTTCCTCATCTGCAAAACGGGGTTATAAAAGTGATGAAATGGTTATAATGTATATAAGGCAGTTAGAATTGTGCCTGACATAGAAAACACATTTAACTAAGGTTAGCTGTTGTTATACTAGGGAAACTATGCCACCAAATATCAACAGAAATAATTATGGAAGTCTCACTAACATGCAGGATGCTGTTTCAATCCCAGGGAAGACAAACCTCCTTCCTTCAAGGGGTTGTTTTATAAAGTAAATTTTAATAGGATTTATTTTATACAAGTAATTGTGAGCCCATATTTTTCTCCAGCGGTATCCTGGGGTGTGCTACATCCACCCCCGTCTGCGGTAGCATGGAGCAGAAGAAGCAATGTAAGCATTGATTGAACAATTGCTACAATCCACAGGCTGCTCCACAAGCCACCAAGACACAGCTTTGCTGCCAGAATGTTCTCCAGATAGCAATAGCAATGGGGAGCAACAGAAGCCCACAAAACACCAGGTCTGTTTATGACTGCTTGGCCACATCAGAAGGAGAAACAAAAGCTTCCTAGGTAGGCAAGAGTTCTGGATCCTGCAGACACAGTAAAATCCCTTTTACATAAAAAGCAATTCTTTCTCCGGGCCCCCATGATACCATCCTTTGCACAATACATAAGCAGTACCTTCTGCCCCTCCCGGTTCATCTCAAATTTATTTCAAACCACCTTCTTACCCAGTCTAGCTTCCCTCCCACTGTTTTCTTCTCCTCCAAATGAGTTCTTCCTCATATGAAGGACTCCAATGATCTCCACATTGCCAAAGGCAAAGGACACCTCTCTGGCCTTGCTGAAAATTATCTCCCAGTGGTTTAACCATATTGAGGCTCTTTCCCTCTGTAGATACCCCTTCCTTGTCCTCACAGCCCTATGCTTTCGTGATTTCTGCTCACCCCACTGACAGCAGTTTCTTACGCTACTCTCCTCACATAATCTCCTCCTTTCTACATGATTATCATCCTGGAGAGTTGTCCTGAGACCTCTTCTCTCCCTGCCCTCCCGTCATTGGCAATCCCATTTTGTTCCATGGCTTTATACACCACATCTGTACCGTTGTCTTTCATATTTATATATACATTTTTCTACTTCCCATGACCTCCAGTTCAAATAAGCACTTCTGCTTCAGTAAATGAAGTCATCTACTTAGTCTCTGTCTCACTCTCCCTCTCCTCTTTTTTTCCTACCTCCATCCTTCCCTCCACACACTCCACAGGCTCTTTCACAAACACACACATAATCAAAGGTTATCACTCATTTCTGCCTCGCCTCTCATCCACACCCGTCAATCCAGTAAAAGTCCTGTCTGGTTATCTCCTTGAAGTAAAGCACCCCATCCAGCTCCCCCATCTCCCTTCGCCATACTGGTACTACCATGACCACCTCTTCCGGGACTGCCTCCATAGCCTTCCTGCTCCCCACTCATGCCCCATGCAATTCATCTCCAAAAAACATCCAGAGTTTTAAAATCAAAATCAGATCATTTAACTCTTCTGTTTAAAGCCCATCGATGTTTTCCATGCACTTAGAGTAAAAGCCAGTCCTTCTACTGTAGTGTCCCTATGTGAACTGTCTCCCTCTCTACATTTTCAACCTCTACCTGAGTGGTCCAGACCCTTTGCCCCAACTGCAGCTTCAGTGTCAGACCCTTTCTCTCCCTTGGAATGCTTTTCTTAATGCTAGCTCCTTCCTGTTGTCCCTGTCTCATCTCAGCTTGAACATCTTTTTCTTGAGAAATCTTCCCTGAAGGTATTATCTAAGTGAATCTTGTCATCTACATGGCATTTTATGTTTTCTCATGGCCTGTTTCATACGTCCTTTCTTTTCTTTATTTTTCTTGATACTCTCTTTACATGGTTTTGGCTATTTTCCCTTATTTTATCTTTTATTATTTGTACCTTATTAGTTATAAACTCTACCATATATATGTAACTCATGAAATTGAAAAACATGTAATTACACCCTAGCAGTATCCTTAATTTCTTCCCAATTTAAAGAATTCAGCATTATCATCACCTTTGAGCTCCCCCACAAATTATATTATTGTTAAGAGTTTTAGCAGTGGTTTGATTTTGAAGCTGTAAAAACTACAATACACTGTATTGTTTCAATACAGTGAATATTTAGTTAGGTTCTCTCCAAGTTTTTGTTTACCATTTCTTCCTTTACCTCACTTATTTTCCTTTTTTCTAAGCATATACTCCATATATGCCTTTAGTGGGAGCTATTATAGTAAATTTTCTTTTATTTCTGAATCTGTCTTGTTTCCTCTGTATTCGTAAAGAGTTTTCAGAGTATACAATTCTGTTGTTGACACTTTGAAGACGTTTTTGCATGGTATACTGGCTTCCATTATCCCGTTACTTACATATTTATATATACACCCTTTCATCTCCCATGACCTCTGGCTCAAATAAACAGCTCAACCTCGACGTCTAAGGGATGCCCCAAATATAATGCACTTGCATTATGACATCCTTGATCTGTCTAATCCTGCTCCTTTGAAGGCAGCATGTCTTCTCTCTGCCTGCTTAGAAGACCTCTCTCTAGCTGGGGTTCTGCAGTTTCATTGCATACTGCTATGTATGCTGCTTCAGATTCATTGAGCTAAAATGGGGAGATGGAGCCTTTCACAAATTCTGGAAAATCCTCACCCCGTCCCTTTTGCATTGTCTATTCTTTCTATTCTTTCCTCTCAAGACTGATCAATTTACTAGAACATTCTCATTGTCTTCCGTGCCATTTATAAGCTCATAGTTTCCATTTCTTCGCCCTCTGAAGTTTATTCCAAGTGAATGTTTTTCAATACATGTTATAGTTTGTTCTTCAGCATTACCAAATCTTATGTTGAACACATTCCTGAGATACTGTTGTTTTTAATAAACATTTTTATTTTATAATAAGTTTGAATTTACAGAAAATATGCAAAAATAGTCCACAAAGTTCACACACACCTCTTACTCAGTTTCTCTCATTGTTAGCATCTTACATTACCATGGCACATTTGTCAAAATATAAAACCTGCCACCAGTCCAAAACTATTAATTAAGACACAGACATTATTTGAATTTCAACTGGTTTTCCATGAAAACTGTTTCAGGATCCAATCCAGGAAACCTCATTGCATCTAGCCCTTGTGTTTCCCCAGTCTTCCCTAAAAATTTCTCAGCTTTTCCTACTTTTAATGCTGTACAGACTTGAGCATACTGTCCTTCAGTTTGGTTTTGTCTGATTGTTATTTTCATGATGAGACTGGATTTATGGGCTGCTGGGGAATGAAAGCACACAGGTAAGGCGCCCTTCTCATCACATCTTACAGGAGCTGCACAACACCCATAGGACATCTCTGGTGGTGTTAACCTTCCTCACATGCTTAACCTGGTGCCTGCCAGGCTTCTCCACTTTATGGTGACTATTCTTTTCCCTTGTCTTCAGAACTAAGTCACTATGCCCATCCTCAAGACAGAGGTGCACATTCTTGAATTTCTTTTTAACTTCAATTATTATCTTTCATGTTTTGCAAGTGCTATTTGACTGTCTCATATTCCCAGGCAGACTTTCAATTCCCTATTTTGGGTTCTCAACCTCATATTTTTGTATTGTACCTGATAAGTTCAGCATCTGAAGAGTTTGTAGATCTGACCCTGTAGTTTTTTGTTTGTTAGTTTCTGCTGACTTACATGCGTGGTAGTCAGTTTCCTTGTGTGTTTAATGATCTTTAAAGTTCTGGGTTCATGTTCCTTAAGACTTTACTTTGGAGACTTCCTTCAGGATGATATTTAAAGTGATTGCTCCAGAGATTATTTCAGTTTGACTCTGATTCTGATGGCACCTGTGGATACTACCAACTACTTTAAATTAAAATTTTAGCTTGAAGTGTCTAAGGCCATAGATCTAATGTAAAGTCTTGATCTGTCTGAATACAATTACAGACTAGAAATTCCCGGTGGGAGATTTTTTTTTTTTTTTTTGAGATTTTCCTCTCCACCTTGAACTAAGTCTGAGATAACCAAGTTTTCTTCTGTGCAACAGACTTTTTTTCCCAGTTAACCTCAGAAAAATTTGGAGGTTTATGAGCGGGTTTCCTCCCGCCCTTCACTGTCTCCAATCCTTCTTGCTTGAAACCTCCACTTTTGTCCAGTTCTAGCCTATGCCAGTATTTGCTGAACTAGAGGTCTCAGCCCATTTACTGGTCAAGAAATAAGATTACTGAGTTGTGACCAGGACCATTTCAACATGTAGTAAGAATAGCATAGGAAAGAGACAGATGAAAATGATACCCAGTGGATTGTTACAGTGGAATCATATCACCTCATTCTTCTGGGTCACTATGCTAGCATGGCTTTCAGGATAAATCTCTTTGTATTTTTTAATTGATTTACCCTAGGTATTATAATATGAATATGAGACTTTTCACAATCTACTATACTCTACCACTTCAAATGAAACAAAACTTCACAATCATGAGACTCTTTACCCTCTCTCTTCTATGTCATATATTTTGTATCTGTATACACTGAAACTCCCCAATGCTATGATCTTGCTTTTGATAGTTATACATATTTTAGAGAACTTAAGAAGAGAAATATAGTCTGTTATATTTACCCAGATCTTTACCACGAATGCTCCCCTTCATTCTTGAAGGTCCAGTTTTCCCCTGGTATGATTTCCCTTTTCCTTGAATAACTTCCTATGGCATTCATTTTATAGCATGTCTCCTGGAAACAAATTCTCTTCGTTCATCTAAGAATGACTATATTTTGCCTTCATTCCAGAAGGATAATTTCAGTGGATATGGCATTCTGGGTCAGGAATTTTATTCTTTTAGGACTTTGAATACATTACTCCACCACTTTCTGTCTTCTTTGATTTCTGACGAGAAATTTGCATTCATGAAAATTGTTTCCCCCATAGTAATACGTTTATATTTTCCTGAATGCATTAAAGAGCTTTGATTTCTTTAGAAATTTGGTTATAATATGTCTGGAAACATGATTCCTTTTTAAAAGCTTAAATGAGATATAATTCTCATACCATACAATCCCCCATTTACTACAATTCAGTGGACTTTCATATATTCACAGAGTTGTGAAACCTTCATTACAGAAATTGTAGAACACTTTCATTGCCCTAAAAAGAAACCCTACCTCCCTTAGCTGTTACCTCCCACTCCCCATCATCTCCAACCCTAGGCAACCACTAATCTACCTTCTGTCCCTTTATATTAGCCTATTCTGGAAGTTTCTTATAAATGGAATTATACAAATGTGTTCCTTTGTGTCTAGCTTCTTTCACTTAGCATAATATTTTCAAGGTTTATCTATGTTGTAGCATGTGTCAGTAATTTGTTTATTTTTATTGCCAAGTAATATTCCATTATAAGGACATACTTTATCCATCTATTCATCAAGCTTTGAACATTTGGATTATTTCCACTTTGGGGCTGTTATGAGTAATGCCACTGTGGACATTCATGTACAATTTGTGTGTGTGTGTGTGTAGACATGTTATCATTTTTCTTAGGTATATATCTAAGAGTGATAGTGCCAGATCACACAGTAACTCTATATTTAATCTCAAGAGAAACTGGAAGACTGTTTTCCAAAGCAGCTGAACCATTTTACATTCCCACCAGCAGCATGTGAAAGTTCTGATTTCTTCACATGTTCACCAACACTTGTTATCCTCTGTCCTTTTGACTATAGGTAACCTAGTCAGTGTGAAGTGGTATCTCATTGTACTTTTTTATTGTCATTCTCCTAATGGCTAATGATGTTGAGCATCTTTTTTATGTGCTTGATGAAATTTTATCTTCTTTGCAGAATCATCTATTCAGATTGCTTTCCTATTTTTAAAAATTGAGTTGTCTTTTTATTACTGAATTGCAATAGTTATTTATGTACCCTGGATACAAGTCTTATCAGATGCATAACTTGGAAATATAGTGTACCAGTCTGTGGGTTATTTTTTCTCTTTCTTGATGTTGTCCTCTGCACAAAAAGTTTTTATGTTGATGATATGCAGTTTATCTATTTTTTCTTTTGTTCCTTATACTTCTGTTATTATATTTAATAAACTACTACCTAATCCAAGATTACAACAAAATATACCCACGGTTTCTTCTGATAGGCTTATAGTTGTAACTTTTACACTTAAGTATATGATGCATTTTGAGTTAATTTTTGTACATGATGTACAATAGAGGTCTTACATCATTCTTTCTCATGGGAATGGTATTTTTTTTTTGCATTTAACCTATTTGGATTTTACACAAATTTTTGAATTTATAAGTTTATGTTTTTCACCAAATTTGGAGAGTTTTCACCCATTATATCATCATATTTTTTAACATTGCAACTTTTTTTCACTTTTAGAGATTTCAATGACACAATGTTTGACCTTCTCATATTGTTCTAAAGGTCCCTAAGGCTCTGTTCATTTTATTTTCAATCTCTTTACTTTCTGTCCTTCAGACCAAATCATTTCTGTTCCTCTGTCTTCAAATTCATTGATTCTTTTCTCTATCATCTCCATTTAGATGAGTCAACCTAGAAACTTTGTAAATTTCAGACATTGTAATTCACAGTCCTAAAATTCACATTTGGTTCTGTTTCTATAATTCCTATTTCTACACTGAAAATTCCCATATCTACATCTGTTTCAAAAACGTTTATCTTTGCCACCCAGATCACTGTTGTGAAGTGATCTTTATAACACTGGTTATAAAGTGGTTTTAAAGTCTATCTGACAATTCCAATATCTGGGTCATTCCAGGGTTGGCCTCTTTTGATTGTATTTTTCCCTTAAGATTGGTGGCATTTTCTGAAAAATTTAAATACTATGTTATGCAACTCTGGGTCATGCTAAAATTCTCTGAGGAACATTAATTTTCTGTTTGTTTTTGATAGCAATCAACCCAACTGAGTTTGGATTGCAAGTTCTGCCTTCTGTCAGTGGTAATTCCAACATAAGCTCAGTTCTCACAGACATCGCTGCTTGGTCCTCACATGCACCATCAAGATTTGGATTGGGACTAGGGTTTGGCTTCTATGGTACTTCAGTTCTAGAAGCCTTTGCTAGTGTCATCTGGGTGTGCCCTGTACGGGGTGGTTCACATGGATTTTGGTCACCTTCTCAGAATTTTTCCAATATTCTCTTCTTCTGCAGGGCTCCTTTCCTGGTTTCCCTGCCCAGAAAAACAGAGTTCCTTCAGTGTTAATCACTTGTGTTGTTCT
This sequence comes from Lynx canadensis, assembly GCF_007474595.2. Taxonomy (NCBI): domain Eukaryota; kingdom Metazoa; phylum Chordata; class Mammalia; order Carnivora; family Felidae; genus Lynx; species Lynx canadensis. The sequence goes on from NC_044310.1 coordinate 109,450,896, forward strand.
ATGTTACAGTGCCTGCCTTTGGAAGGAAGTGGTAAGAAAGAGAGAAAAAAAATACATCTGGGATACTCCCACATATTCGTTGTGAAACACTTTTCCCAGTTTCTCCTTCCAACCAGATGATCTTCCTCTTGAAGTCTTAGATGCTAATGCCAACTCCATGGTAGTGAGACTGGAACATGTCTTCAAGCAGACCCAGGAGAAAGGGGAAAAAAAAAACAGGGAAAAAAAGAAAAACCATAAGGCTTCTCTCCACACTCCCTCTCTCATGGGAATTTTTTTCCCCATCCTCTGTCCTGAGTAACAAACCTCTCTTGCAGTTTTGCCAACTTCATTTGCTATATATTTGCTATATTTGGGTCACTGACACTTAACAGGAAAACCAAACTAAACAAAGCAGGAAACTCACAGCCACCTTTTTGGTCATTGTCCATGTTGGGAGTTTTGACACCCCCCACCCCAGTCTGTCTGCTGTGTCTTTTTGAGTCCTCAGGCATTTGCTTTTGTATTTTGTCCAGTGTGTTTTGCTGTGACCATTGTTAAAAAATAAGCTATGGTGTTCTTACTTCATTCTGGCCATAAATGGACAATGTTAATAAAGTTTTAATGATACATTATTTTCTAATTCTTTGTTTATCAAAAGACCCCCCAGTCCTGACTTGAAGAGGCACTCCTGTGCACAGGACAGCTTTGTTCTTAATTCACTGCTGTAGTCCCAGCACTTAAAAGACATCTGCTATATGGTAGCTCTCAATAAATATTTATTGAATAAATCAATCTTTATGAATAGTGCTTTTTTTAACCATTTTAGATTTTACTTAATATAATTTCCTAGAAGTTGAATTGCAGACCCAAAGGTATAATTATATTCTAGGTTGTATTCACGTTGTCAAATTCCTTCCGAATGTGTTCCACCCCACGCTAATAAGTAAGAGTGCTTGTCTTGTCACATGGAATGAAAACTTTTTTTAACATTTTCTAATTTATAAATGAGGATGTTATCTCCTTGCTATTTTTATCTATACCAAATACTTTTAACCAAGTATCTCTGGATCGTCTAAAGAAATCATCATTACCAAAATGAGATCATTCTTCCAGAATGCTCTGTGCCCTCTGCTTTTTAAACTCCACCCCCCAAGGGGGCTTTTCTACAGATCTTCTTGATAAAGAAAGGAGAAGGAAGGTGTTTTTAAAAGCAGAATTTTTTTTTCAGAAGATATGGCCCAGGGCTCACTCACACTGGAAACTGTTATAGGTGTAGCTTTTAAGCCTCCTGGCTTTACCTTCATGGTAACTGCAAGACAAATTGTTCCCATGCCCTGATTCCTTAAAACCCTGGGGAATGTAGAGGAACTGTCTTGAGGGAGCAGAGCAGAAAAAGTAAAAGAATATAAAGAAAAAAAAAACTAAAAGTCTCTGAGAAGTTCTGGCCTTCACATCTATTTACACTTTGTAAAGGCATAACCTGTGTCCGCCAAGGAACTTCAGGCTATACAGCTTGTCTGAAGTGATCCCTATGTGTGGTGCCCACAATTTGGAAACAGTAAATTCCATACTCCTATAATGGAGGGAAAATCCATCCTGGTCTTCGGGAAACCCACATAAAATTTTTCAAGACCAATAGCCATCAAACAGTCAGAGGTACTTTCCACAGAGCATGACACCTGAAGCAATTCTGACCCATGATAGGCAGGTGCATCAATATCTCTGCAAGAGGGAGCCAGAAAAATAGATATCCTGACTTTCTCCCCTTCCTCCCTCTGATCTTCTCCTTGGGCTTCACATTGGCCCAACCCAACCAGAAATCCAGCAATGGGGACCTATTAGTCCATGTAGATCACGTCCCAGGGCACTAGGCAGGTGGAAAAAGGAAGAGTGTACATGGAGGGACAAATAGAAGATACTTGGTGCACACAGAATGATTAATAAACACCAAGAAACTCTCACCCAAGAATTGCTATGCTCTGTCCCAAATTACCATATAGGTTATGAGCATATATTAAAGGATTTCAGGCATTATTATTATTATTTTAGAGAGAGAGAGAAAGAGAGCATGAGATGGGGAGAGAGGCAGAAGGAGAGAGAGAGAGAATCTTAAGTAGGCTCCACACTCAGTGTGGAGCCTGATATAGGGCTTGATCCCATAACGCTGGGATCATGACCTGCACAGAAATCAAGTGTCAGTCAGGAATTCTGTCAACCAAACTCGACCTATATATGTGTGTAATGTCCAACAAAGCAACTTAGTATTGCCAATAAATGTTCATTTCCCTCATCCTTCAGTATTTTAAAACACATCTGTCACTGGGATAAATTGCAAATTAAATCACTAACAATCCATAAAGGGAAGGAAAAGCCATCACCTTTCTCCTCATTCCCTCCTCATGTTTCTTCAAAATGAGGTAAACATTGACCTAATGACTCATATTCTTTTGCAACCACACTTGCTAGTAAATAAGATAACTGTGTTTTAAAAGGCACACAAGTGCCTTTGCCACATGAGGTCACTGCCACTCACAACACCAGTGAGTGGAGGGCCACAAGATATTCCCAGGCAGGCATAAGTAACTTGCTCCCACTTTACTGCATTCTGGAGCATTAAGGCCTTTTTTTTAAAGTCTGGCCCCAGGGCTGACTGGGTGGTAAATTTGGACATTGTGGGCCTTAACCTAAGCTGTGTACTTCAGTTAGCCAGCACCCATTTTGAGGATCAAGCTGCACTCCACAAGTTCCTAAAGCGCCAGTGTCCTGAGTATATATATGGAATTTAATGAAGAGAAAGGATGTTAGAAGTTGGGCATTCCAGGACCCTTTGTCAAATGTTATTAATAGTTACATAATCACACTCCCATATACATCAGAATCAAACAGCTCATATTTGAATCTAATTTTTATGATCATTCTATGATTATTGTTATATCTATCAGGAACAACCTCTATTTTAGTTTCTATTTCATTATATTATAGAGGCTTGTCTTCATCACTATGCAGAAGTCAAGGGCCTAGTCTTATTCATTTATGTGTCCCCAGACTTAGCAGTTTCTGAGTAGTAGGCACCCATTATTCCATTAATAATGTCATTCAGCAAGAATTTTATTGAGTATCTACTATGAGATAAGTGCTATCCTAGAAGCTTGGGGAAAAACAGTGAGTAGTTAAAAAATTAACTGCCCTCCTGGAAAGTATATTCTGGTGAGAGTGATGTATTGAATAGATATATTGAATAGAATACATAATATGTCAGAATTGGTACTAAGGAAAAAAATGAAACAGAAAAAAGACTGTAGGGGGAGTACACTGCAACTACCTATACAGGCTTATGAAAGCCAATTGTTGTATTTTCAGGAATTTTGCAAGGCAGTTGTCATCACTCTAGTAGCTTTAAATAGGCCATGGTAAAAACATTCATCTCTCTGAATTCAGCAAGCATTACAAACTGGTGTTCCCATCCCCCCAACACTGAGCCAACTGTTAAACATTTACCAGAACACTCATGTGCCAGGGGATGCAGTAAGCATGGAGCAGGGAGACTCCTCTGTTGGACAGAGTGGTGAAGAAGGCTTCCCTGGGAAGGAAGCTTTTGAGCTAAGGCCAAAATGAAGTGAGGGAGATGGGCCACCTGACTGCCAGAGGAGAGAGCATTCCTGGAAAGGAGCACAGCAAGTGCAAATGGCACAAGACTAGGTGGAATGAACAGGGGAGGACAGGATCATGATGTCAGGGAGGTGAAGGGCCCAGACCATACTATCTTGAATATCACCATGAAGACTGAGTTTTATTCAAAGTGAAACCCAGGCTTCAGAGTATTTTGAGCAGTATGGTGACATGATTTGATTTATATTATAAGAGCTTCATTTTAGCAGATTTGTTGAGAATCAACCAAAGTATACAAGGATAGAAGAAGTAGACTGGGAGGAAGTCATCACAGTAGCCCAGGTGACCCAGGTGACAGATAGCAGTGTGTGGAGCAGTATGTGAAGGGAGTGATAAGTGGTTGCATATGTTTTTACAGTAGAAACTACAAGATTTGCAAAAAGATCAGATTTCTCCAAATTTTCTTAAACATGCAGAAGGACTGAAAAGCTATTTACCAAAATGGAGAAGGCTGTGAAAGGGACATGTTTGGGGGTGACATGAGGAGTGCAGGGTAGATCAGTAGCTTAGAGGCAGACATGGTATGGCTGGCATGTTTATCAGACATCCAGTCAGTGGTATCTTCAATCCAAGACTCACTTTTGGCCCCATACAGACTGCCTTTCTGTCTACACTTTCCCCACCTCCCCCACTGAAATAGTCACCTGCAAACTTGTAACTTCTCTGTGTCTCTGGAACAACAGAGTGATAAGTGTCATTGTGTGCTGTGTCCCAGGCAGCTGTGGTTAGCTGTCCATTTCTGTCTCTGAAGCCTTCACTCTAACTTGAGGGATCCAGGCTAACAGACATGGAGTTGTAGACGCAGTGAGCTGACCTTGTGAAAAACATCCTTCCTTCAGTCGCAAAGTTTAATTTGGTCCAGGGCCCTGGGGAGGTCTGGGATGATGGACACATGCACATGGAGTTCTGACCAATGGCTCTGCAGTGACCCTTGGTCCTAGGATATCTGCCCAGAGTCAGGTGGTGGATGCAGTGCTCAGGAGCCTCCCAACCAAAGGGTGGTTGGCAGAAAACAGAAGTCGAAGGACACCACATGAAAAAGGAGGTGAGACAAAAGATCTCACACATTGTCCACATTGAGAAAGCGTCACGGGCACACAGGAAGACCATAGTGTAAGCTGCATTTGCATGTACGGGTGTGCGTCTTCAAGTATCATCTCTCCTTTACCCAGTTTCTAACCTTGGGGCAGCATGAAAGGAAAGGGGGATATTAACATGCGGTTTGAGTCTGGATTTTATACCTTCATGCTGTGTCTCAATTAATCAAAGATTTGCCATAAAACTTAACCGGCAGTGCTCTACACCAAGACAAGTCATAAAATATGAGCTGATTAATTTCCTTCTAATTTGTATGATAATTAAAATTCTAACTTTTAATTCCATTAATTGTCCTCCCACAAGGAGGCTGATTGGGCTTTCGTAATGCACTCTGTGACAGTCCTCTTCCCACAGGGTGGCTTTGTTGCCTTTATGGTACAAGGTTTCCCTGTCATTCATCAAGGCCCAGAGATAAGTGTGTGCTTATCACTCCAGCCCATTCTGACATGAGCCAGCAAGGAGCCGCATCTGTGCCCATAAATCACTGAAAGTCATTTGGTATTTTATCAGGATGTCAGGTCAGCTCTGTGAATGTTCCCTCCTCTTAATGAACAATTAACTTGCTAAACGCAATGTGGCCCCAAATACATCTGTGGCACACAGGCCATGGTTAAGCATGTCCTGGATGAACCAGGAGGCAGCTTTCACATCAGCATGCACCAAGGAAGTCCACATGCATGTCTGCCGTGTAGATGATGAGCTTCTAAAGAGCAAAGATGTCTGTCACACTGTCTCAGAGCACAGAAAAGGAAAGGAGGAAGGAATTATCAGGAGCCAGATTCTCTGCAATACCGCAGGGCTCTTTTTTACTCCAAAGTTGCATAGTAAATTCACAAACTGCAAATTCCACAAGGGAGATTTTGTTATATGTACTTTGCATTTGAGGAAACTGAGGCACAGTGAGATTAAGTGAAACATGTAACGTTATTAAGGTTACATGGACCATGAATGGCAGGATTTATGTGCAACTCTATGTAATCTCCAAAGTCTTAAACTACTGGACATCTCATCTATACATAACAGAAACCCCTAATTTATTGACCACCTACTGTGTGCTCAGTACAACCCTAGGATATCTTTACATACATCATTTCTAATCTTTACCATAATACTCAGACCTCAATTGAAGCATCCCATCTGCTGAAGAAGAGGAGCTCCCTTGGGATTATGTAATGTTCCCAGGCCACTCAAGCTGATCAAAGGCAGAACTGAGGTTCTGAGAGGGGCCAGCTGACCTCAGGTCCCCTCTTCCCTCCACCACCCCAGCTGCAGAGCCCAGGATCACTGCACTTGCCAGTGTTGGCTGTGGAGATAAGCATGCACTCAGTCACACCCTTGTGGAAACCTGACTATCAGCACATAGGCCTTTTGCTTACCTGAAGTCACCACAGGGTCTCTATCCAAAAGAAAGACATGAGTGAGGCTAGGAGGACAGGCAAGGTCAAGGTTGGCAGAGAAGAGCAGGAAGATGCTAAAAGAGGCAAAGTGAAGGGCCCTTGCCCATTCAGCCACTGATGTCACAAATATGTAGAAAGCTTGTGCAGCATGCCAGGCATCATGTTGGCCAGGAGAACACAACAGTGAGTGCTTCTCAGCCCCATCCTCTAAGATGTGCAGGCAGCGGAGAAGCCAGAAACATGAGCACAGTGATGAAGCAAATGCAGTGATAAGGGTAAATCCAGAACACATGGGGAGGTCCCAACTAGACTGCAGAGTGAGGACAGGCACCCAGAGGAATCTATGCTGGGCAGCTGCTACAGCAGCATTATCCTACCTATTCTACCTCTCTCATTGTCTCTGCTCTATTTGAATGGAGATATTTCAGTTCCCAGGGTCTGATTTTGCCTTGCAGTTTTCTTTTTCTCCAGAATTGCATAATAAATTCACAAACTGTGTAAGAATGACACTACTTTTTGTTATTTTTCTTTACTTTGCTGAAGTCCCTCCAACCCTGCGAAGTCTGCCCCTTTGGCCTGGAGTCCCCTTCTAACCACTGCCCATCCTCAATGTCCTCCCTCCTTTCTCTACTTCCTGATAGTATTACAGTTCCCCAAATCTGGCTTCGTTCCTCAACAGCTTAGTGACACTCCTCTAATTAAAGCCACCAATTATTTCTAAAATACAAAGAGTGTTTTTTTCAGCCTTTTTCTTATTGGAGACCACTACTGTGTTGGTTACCTATTGCTGCTGGAACAAATGACCACAGTTTAGTGGCTTAAAACACAAAAGTTTGCTCTCTCACAGTCCTGGGGGTCAGTATCTGCCACAGGCCTCACTGGGATGAAATCAAGATGTCACCAGAGCTGCTTCCTTATGGAAGTACTATGAGAGAATTAATTTCTTTTTTTTAAAGCTTCTAGAGACTACCTGCATCGCTTGGCACATGACCCCTTCTTTCATTTTCAAATCCAGCAACAGGGGAGGGAGGTGTTCAAATATTCCTCACTTTGCATCATTTTGACCTCTTTGTCTGTCTCTCTCTCCCATGACTAAGGACCCTTCTGATTAAACTGGATCCACCTGAATAATTCAGGACATTACCTCCCCATGTCAAAGCCCCTGATTTAATCTCATTGGCAAAGCCCCCTTTGTCATGTAAGGTAACACATTCATAGGTTGTGGAGATGAGGATGTGGACAGCTCTGAGGGCCATTATTCCGCCTGCCACAGCTGGTAATTCCCTTTTCCTTAAAACAATCTTTTCCATTGGTTTGTGTGACTCCATCGTCTTCTGCTTCTCCTCTTATCTCTTTAACTATTTCTTCATGTCTCCTTCTCTCACTCCCCATTTTTTTCCTACAATTGACAAATGTGAATCCAGCTGATTGTCCTTTTATACTTACCTGGTGACATCAAAAGGAACTGCTACTGTTAAGGAAGGAGCAAATGTGAGAATTGTTCTTCTAGTAGCAATTTCCCCCAAACTGTCAGAATCTTATCATATTCTTAGCCACCCAAGAAGTAACATGAGAGATACTCCAGATTCCTCACTCTTCCTCATCACATCAGACCAAATCATCACTAAACCATGCAAAATTTAGCCTCAAAATAGATTTTAAGTCCAAGGCATGCTCAAAAAATGGAAGCCCTATAGAATGTTATGATTAAACAAAGTTAAACTCCACCAAAAACTGTTCAATTGAAAAAATTTCTCAAAGTTGCAGGATACACAATCAACATACAAAAATCAGTTGCATTTCTATATACTCCCAACATATCATCCACAAAAGAAATTAAGAAAACAATTCCATTTACAATAGCACCAAAAAGAAAATATTTAGGAATAAGATTAACTAAGGAAATAAAATACTTGTACACTAATGAATAAAAGAAGACATGAATAAATGAAAAGATATCCTATGTTTATGGATTGGAAGAATTAATGTTAAAATGTCCATGCCATCTAAGGTGATGCACAAATTCAATGTAATACATATCAAAATTCCAATGGCATATGTCTAAAGAAATAAGAAAAAAAATCTTAAAATATATATGGAACCACTAAAGATCCCAAGTAGCCAAAGAAATTTTGAGCAAAAAAAAGAGGTAAAGACATCACAATTCCTAATTTAAAATTTTTATTATAAAGCTACAGTAATCAAACCAATATGATACAGTAATCAAACACACACATTGACCAATGGAACAGAATAGAAAGCCCAGAAATAAACTTACACGAATATGGTCAAACTGACATTTGATAAGAGTGCTAAGAATAGACAATAGAAAATGAATTATCCCTTTAATAAATGATTCTGGGAAAATGGGTACCCATATGCAAAAGAATTACATTGGGTCCTTATATCATACCATACACAAAATCAGCTCAAAATGGATTAAAGACCTAAATGTGATATGTGAAACATTAAAAATCCTAGAAAAAAAACATAGAGAAAAGCTTTTGTACATTGACCTATGCAATGATTTCTTAGATGTGACACCAAAAATACAGGCAACAAAAGCAAACATAGAGAAGTGGGACTATGTCAAACCAAAAAGCTCTGCACAGCAAAGGAAACACTCAACAAAATAAAAAGGCAACCTATGGAAAGGCAGAAAATGTTTGAAAACTATATATCTGATAAAGGGTTAATATATAAAATATCTAAGAAACTTCTACAACTCAACAAAAACTTGATTTAAAAATGGGCAAAGAATCTGAATAGATATCTTTCCAAAGAAGATATACAGATGGCCAACAGACACATGAAAAAATGTTCACAATCACTAATCATCAGGGAAATTCAAATTAAATCAAAACCACAATGTGATATCACTTCACACCTGTTAGGATGGCTTTTATCAAGAAAACAAAAGATAGCAAATGTTAGTAAAAATGTGAATAAAATGGAAGCCTGGTGCATTGTTGGTGGAAATGTAAATTGATACAACCATTATGGAAAACAGTATGGAGTTTCCTCAAAAAAACATAAATAGAATTACCATATGATCTGGCACACCACTTCTGGGTATATATCCGAAACATTTGAAATTAGAATCCTGAAGGGATATTTATACTCCCATGTTATTACAGCATTATTTATAATAGCCAAGACATGGAAGCAGCCTAATTGTCCATCAAAAGATGACTAGATGAAGAAAATGTGGTATATACATGGAATGGAATATTATTCAACCTATATAAAGAAGGAACTGTTGCCATTTGTAACATGAACTGGACCTGGAGAATGTTATGCTAAGTGAAATAAGCCATACACAAAAGGGAAAATTCTATGTAATGACATATGATGAACCAAAAATAGTCAAACTTATAGAAGCAGAATGTGGCGTGGTGGTTGGCAGGAGCTGAGTGGAGGGAAATTAGGACAGTATTAGCCAAAAGATACAAAATTTTAGTTATACAAGATAAATTAATCCTAGGACCTACTGTACAGTGTAATGTCTATAGTTAATAGCACTATATTGTATACTTAAAAATTTACTAAAAAGATAGATCTTATCTTAAAGTTTTTTTAGTAATAATAATAATAATAAATAAGGGGATAGAAGGAAATCTTTGGATGATGGATAGGTTTATGGCATAGATTGTGGTGATAGTTTCATGGATGTGTTATTACCTCCAACTTCATAAAATTATATATAATTATGTATATATTTTTATGCCAAAAATTATATTAATTAATTAATTAATTAAAATTAAAGTTGTGGCACCTGGGTGGCTCAGTCGGCTAGGTAGCCAACTTCAGTTCGGGTCATGATCTTACAGTCCATGAGTTCAAGCCCCATGTCTGTCTCTATGCTGACAGCTCAGAGCCTGGAGCCTGCTTAAGATTCTGTGTCTCCTTCTCTCTGTGCCCCTCCCCTGCTCACGCTCTGTCTCTCTCTGTCTCTCAAAAATGAATAAACATTAAGAAAACTAAAAAAAAATTGAAGTTAAGAAGCTCTCCTTACTACAGAGTTTTTATTCTGTTGTGATGAGGCAGCACACAACTTACCAAGGTCTGTGGTATCAGAATACTTTACTCATGCTCACTAAACAGTAGTGTTCTGAAGTTATGCAAACTGGGAAGTGTCTAGCCAGCTTGTTTTCTCTACTACCTCCTACTGCTTCCCACCCCCACAGCTAATATCACATCTTCATTTTTCTGGGTTGCCACCACAGCCAGCTGAGTGACATTCCTCCCTCTAGACTGTCACCCTGTTTTTGCCTGGAGAGATACCACAGCATTCCTGGGTGAGATAGTGCTGGGCTTCCACCCAAACTCTGACATTTAACAGCTGTGTGATCTTTGGCAAGTTACTAAACATCACTATGCTTTGATTTCCCCATACTGAGTCTTTTCTACACATCAAGCAATAAGCTAAATGCTCAACTTTTACTACATCATTTAATCAACTCAACAATTTTGGGGAAATAGCAACAATTTATTATTATTGTTATTATTATTATTATCTCCATTTTGTAGATTAAAAAACAGAACTCATAAAGATTAAATAATTTGCCAAGCATCATGCAGTTAACATATTAGAGATGGGCTGATGCCTGCCTTACAGAGCTATCTTGGGGATCAAATGACTTGCTAATATGCATCTTTAAGCTCACTTCTTGACACACAGGAAACATGTATTAGAACATCATTTTTGTTGACTAAGAATGTTATCAGAGATACCAAATATGACATCCGTATCTGCCCAAGATAGAGTAACAGGGATATGATTTACCTTTCCACTTGAAACAACAAGCAAGATATATTAAACATTTTTTAAAAACTCAACATCAAACAGTGAAATACAGTCATCCCTGAGAGATGGAGACAAACTATGTATGTTCTATGAATCTCTCAACTCACTGCTTGACAGATTTTCCAGGCTGGAGCACCAAGAAGGGGAACTCAAGTAGACCTCGATGGTCTAGTAAATTGACAAGTTAGATCTGAGAGCCCAGAAAGACACCAAGGCAGATGGAGTTCATATGACAGTATGTGAAAGAGAAGGGTGTTCATAGAAAGAAGTTCATAGACCTACAGAGGGTCCTCTTCAAGTATTCATAAAAATACTGATCAACACCTGCATTTAAATAAACTACTTCAGTGAAAAATCGTCTGAAAGAATAATAGAAAAATACCCAGTGTTCACATAGAGCTAGCAGTTGTGTTTACTCTCACTAGCTGGTGTGGAAAAGTTTATAATTCATGGGTCATTGGGTAAACTATAAGAATGTTTTGTCTTAGTAGTGGTGAATAATAAGTGATAGATGGAGCACTGGGTCCTGATGTACCTAATAAGTTATAGAATTAAGACCTGAAATGAATAAAGTGTTTCCAAATAACTGCATCCAAAATAATGTTCAAGAATATTTATAGGAATAGAAAAAATATCTGTCATTCAACAAGGTAAAGTTCACAATGTCTGCCTGAAATTAAAAAAAAAAAAAATACCAGGCATACAAAGAAACCGGAAAATATAATCCTTAATTAATACAGTAACTGATCGAGAAAACCAAACCAGAACTGACACAAATATTAAAATTAACCAGACAAGAACATTTAAATTGTTATTTCTCTACTTTATATATTTAATGTGGTGAATATGATAGGGAAAACACAAAAAAAGTCACAAACAAAATTCTAGAGATGAAAACTACAGTGTCTGAAGTGGAAAATACATTGGATAGCCCTAAAGAATGATTACATGTAGTTGAAAAAAGTTACTAAAGTTGAAGACATATGGAAAAAAATTAAAAATAAAAAATAGAGTTGGAAAATATACAAAATCAAACACACAGAGAACAAACACTGAAAACAATATTAGTGAGATGTCAGACAACTTTAAGAAGTCTAATATTTCATTTAATTAGAGATCCTGAAAAGGAAGGCAGAAAAAAATATTTGAAACAAAACTGGTTGAAAAATTTCCAAATTTATTTAAAAATATAAATGCATAGGTTCAAGAAACTACTGGGCAACAAGGACAAGAAACATGGGGAAAAAAACATGCCAAGACTCATCATAATCAAATCATTCAAAGCCATTAATAAAAAAAAATGTTCTTAAAGCAGACAGAGCAGATGAAAGCACTCACATTACAAACAAAAGGAACAAACATAAGGATAATAGCTAATTTCGCATGGGAAACAATGTAAGCAAAAAGTGGAACATTTGAAGTACCAAAAGAAAAATCTATCAACCAACAATGTCATACCCAGAGCAAAAGTATTTCTATAAAATAATAGAAAATTAGGACTAATTCAAAGAATTCATCGCAAGTACACCCACATTATAAGAATGTTGAAGGAGGGGCGCCTGGGTGGCTCAGTTGGTTGAACATCTGGCTTCCGCTCAGGTCATGATCTCACGGTTCATGAGACAGCTCAGAGCCTGAAGCCTCCTTTTGATTCTGTGTCTCCCTTTCTCTCTGCCTCTCTTCCATTTATGCTCTGTCTCTCTCTCAAAAGTAAATAAACAATAAAAAAGAAAGAAAGAAAGAAAATGTTTATAAGAATGTTGAAGGAAATCCTTCAGTCAAAAGGAAAGTGATACCACACAGAGATATGGACCTAAGGGAAGAAATGGCATACAGAAGAAAGATAATTTTAAAAAAAAAAAATCTCTTTAAAGTTAATTGGCTGTATAAATAAAAATAGTAACATTCATTTAGGGTTTATAACAAATTTATAAGGAAAGTATATAAATTAACAGCACAAAATTTGGGATGACTAATAGCTGTAACTTCTTCTATTTACATGAAGTGTATAATATTGAAAGTATACAGTTATATGTTATGCTATATCATAATATATTACCTATTATTATATACTATTATATTATCTGTTATTTTTGTCTATTATATTATTGTAGATGAAAATAGATTGCTTTGAGTTAAAAATGTGTTTTATTTTATTATTTTAAATGTTTATTTATTTTGAGAGAGAGAGAGAGAGAGAGAGTGAGAAGTGGCAGAGAGAAAGGGAGAGACAGAATCCCAAGCAGACTCTGTACTACCAATGCAGAAACCAACACAGAACTTGATCTCACAAACTGTGAGTTCATGACCTGAGCTGAAATCAAGAGTCACACACTTAAACCAACTGAGCCACCCTGGCGCCCCAAGAATGTATTTTAAAAAACCATAAAACTACCACTACAATAATAAAGACTTATAGTTTATAAACCAACAAAGGAAATAAAATGGATTAATAAACAAGATTCAATCAATTTTAAAAAGCATAAAAAAGAAGAAAAATGGGGAAAAAAAGAACAGATTGGACAAATAAAAACAAATAGGAAGATGATAGACATAAACCTAACCATATCATTAATTACATTAAATGTTACTTGTCCAAATAACCCCCAAAAAGTGGAAATTGTCAAACTGGATTATAAAACAAGAGCTAACTTTATGCTGACTAGAAGAAACACACTTTAAATATAAAGACATGAATAGGTTAAAAGTAAAAGTATGGGAAAAGATATACCACACTGACACTAGGAAAAAACCTGCTGTAGCTATTTTAATATTATAACAAGTAATTTTGTAGTAAGGCATACTACCAGGAATAAAGAAGTTTATTTTATTGTTATAAAAGAGTCAATTAGTTGATTATATAATAATCTTAAATTAATTATGCACCTAAAAATGCAGTTTCAAAACACATGAAACAAAAACTGATAGAAAGGCAAGGAGAAATAGAAAACCTACAATACAGTTGAAGATTTCAATACCATTTTTCTGTATCTAATAGAACTAGATAAAGAAAAACATATAGTATACTTGGACATTATCAAGCAACATAACTTAATTGACATTCAAAAGACATGCCACCCAACCAGAGCAAACTACACATTCTTTCGAAGTATGCATGGATAAATCTATCAAGACACAATATGCAGGGTCATAAATAATCCTCAATAAGTTTAATAAGTTTCAAGTCATATAAAATGTGTTCTTTGATCATAATGAAATTAAATTTGATATTAATGACAGCAAGATATCTGAAAAAAATTCCAAATATTTACAAGCTTAACAGAAAATTTCTTAATATTTCATGGGCCAAGGAATAAATCAAAAATGAAATTTATACTGTGAACTAAATATAAATAAAAACACATGTTTTATAAGTAAAAACACAACATAAAAATTGCAGGATGACATTACAGCAGTATTTACTGGGAAAATTATAGTGCTAAATGTCTATATTCCAAAACAGGAAGGCTCCAAATCAATGACTTCAGTGCTTACTTTACAGTTAGAAAAAGAAGAGGAAATGGCACACAAAAGATACATAAGTAAGTAAATGTTAAATACCAGGTAAGAACAATGAAATAAAGAAATTTAAAAAATAAAGAAAATCAGTGAAACCAAAAGCTAGTTCATTCAGAAAATCAATGAAATCGGCAAGCTTATATGCAGACTGATCAAGAAAAAAAAAGAAAGAAAAAAAAACAAATTGCCAATATCAGAATTGAGAGAGGTGACAACACTACAAATTATGCCAATAGTACACTATTTTGATTATAATTGGCATAAAGATACATAAGAAGATCAATGGGAAATAATAGACTCCAGAAATAAATCCACACATATCTGGACAACTCATTTTTGACAAAAATGCAAAAAAAATTAATAGAAAGGATAAACTTTTCAACAAATAATGTTGGGGAAACTGGTCATCTATATACAAAATAATAATAAATAAAACACAATTGATCTTTAGCACTCACTACATATAAAACCTAACTCAAAGAAAGATACAGATCTAAATTTAAAACCTAAAACTAAAGCTCCTATAAATGAATATAAGAGAAAAATATTTGTGAATTTGCTTTAAGAAAATGAGTTTTTGTTTTATTATTAATTTTTCCTATTATGTATTTTTCAACTATTTTTATAGTTTCAACAATTTTTATTTAATTTGGATATAACTGAAACACAATGTTACATTAGTTTCAGATGTTCAGATGATCACCTTAGTGATTTCACAAATTTATACATTATGCTGCATTTACCACAGACATAGCTACCATCTGTCCCATTGTATCACTGTTACAATATTATTGATTATATTCCTTATGCTCTGCTTTTTATTCCCTTGACTTAATCGTTCCATCACTGGAGACTTTTTTTTAGATATGGCATCAAAAGTATGTTTCATTAAAATCACAAATTGATAAATTGTTATGTAATCAAAATTAAAAGCTCTTGCTCTCCTAAATACACTATTAAGAAAATGAAGACAAGTCAAAAACTGAGGCATATATTTTTGAAGCATATAACTCATTACGAACATGTATCCAGAATATATAAAGAACACTCAATACTCAATAATAAAGAGATAAAAACTCTATTTTTAATAAACAAAAATGTTAACAGACAGTTCACCACAGAACATATACATACGGCAAACAAGCATGAAAATACATTTTTACCTAAGAAATCATTAGGAAAATTAAAATTAAAAACATAATGAGATACCACCACACATTTACTCTAATGGCTAAAAATGTTAAAGGGTATGGAAAATATTAAAGGATTTTTAAATTATGGCCAATTTGAATTTATTCCTGGAATGCAAGGATAGTTCAACATATAAAAATCAATTGATATAATAAAACATTTAATAGAATAAAGGGGGAAAACACATGATTACCTTAACTGAGGAAGAAAACCAATTAACAATATTTAACACCATTCATGATAAAAATATGTAAAAAAAAATAGTAATAGAGGACAACTTACATAATATATTAAAGACAATATATGAAAAACCCACAGCTAAGATCATATTCAGTGATTAACTGAACACTTTTCCCTTAATATCAGGAACTAGACAAAGATGTCCACTTTTACCATTTCTATTCAATACAGTATTGGAAGTTCAAGTCAGAACAATTAGTTGAAACAAGAAACAAAGGTATCCAGACTGGAAAGGAAGAAGTAAATTGTGTCTGTTCAAAGATGACATAGTCTTGTATTAAAAAAAAAAAAAAACAAAACAAAAAAAAAAAAAAAAACTTAAAGATTCTGTAAAAAAAAACCCTGTAGGAACTAATAAGTGAATTCAGCAAAGTTACGGATACAAGATAAAGAATAGAAATCAGTGGTGTTTCTATACACTAACAATCAATAATCTGAAAAGGAAATTAAGAAAATAATTACAATATCATCAAAAAGACTAAAATACTTAGAAATAAACTAACCAAGAAGGTGAAAGACTTGTACACTGAACACTACAAAATATTGCTGAAAGAAATTAAAGAAGACATTAATAAGTAGAAAGACATCATAGATCATGGATTAGAATATTTAATATTGTTAAGATGTCACTACTACCCAAAGTAATAGCATTTACTATTACTATTATGAAATCCCTATCAAAATCCCAATGACATTTTTATTGAAATATAATTAACATATAGTTTTATATTAGTTTCAAGTGTGTAACATAATGATTCAACAGTCCTATATATTACTCGGTGCTTATCACAATAAGTGTACTCTTAATCCCTTTGATCTATTTCTCCCATCCCCCTACCCACATCCCCACTGGAAACCACTAGTTAGTTCTCTATTTTTGAGTCTGTTTCCTTTTTTTGTCTCTTATTTTCCTTGTTCATTTATTTTGTTTCTTAAATTGCACCTAGGTGTGAAATCACATGGTATTTGTAATTCTCTGACATATTTCACTTAGCATAATACCCTCTATATTCTTCAATGTTGTTGCAAATGGCAAGATCTCATTCTTTTTATGGCTGAGTGATATTCCATTTTGTGTATGTATACACACATATGTATGTATGTATGTGTGTATGCATGTATGTATACAGATATGTAAACACATCATTATCTATTCATCTATGGATGAAGACTTGGGTGGCTTCCATATTGTAAATAATATTACAATAAACATAACAGTGCATATATCTTTTTGAATTAGTGCTTTCATTTTCTTTGAATACATAGCCAGTAGTGGAATCACTGGATCATATGGTAATTCTATTTTTAGTTTTTTAAGATACCTCCATGCTGTACTCCACAGTGGCTACACAAATTTGCATTCCCACCAACAGTGCACAATGATATTTTTTTGAAGAAACAGAAAAACCCATTCTAAAATTCATATGGAATCTCAAGGAAGCCTGAATCTTGAAAAGAAGAATAATATTAGAGGTCTTACACTTCTTGATTTCAAAACTGACTACAAAGCTACATAATCAAAATAATGTGGTATTGGCATAAAGACAGACAAATGGATTAGAACAGAGAGCCTAAAAATAAACTCACACATATAGAGTCAACAGATCTTTAACCATAGAAAGTCCAAGACCATTCAATGATGAAAGGAAAGTCTTTCAACAAATGGTGCTGAACCTTTTGGGATGAGCACTGGGTGTTGTATGGAAACCAATTTGACAGTAAACTTCATATATTGAAAAAAATTAAGGCTCGAGGGAAGATGGAGGCGTAGGAGGACGCTGGGCTCACCGCACGTCCTGCTGATCACTTAGATTCCACCTACACCTGCCTAAATAACCCAGAAAACCGCCAGAGGATTAGCAGAACAGAGTCGCCAGACCCAAGCGCAGACGAGAGGCCCACGGAAGAGGGTAGGAAGGGAGGCGAGGCGGTCGGTGCGCGCTCCACGGACTGGCGGGAGGGAGCCGGGTGGCTTTCTGGCCAAGCAGAGTCCCTGAGTCTGGCTTGCAAAAGCGGAGGGGCCTGACGGACTGTGTTCCGACAGCAAGCGCGACTTAGCGTCTGGGAGGTCATAAGTTAACAGCTCTGCTCGGAAAGCGGGAAGGCTGGAGGACAAAGGGAGGGAGAGCTGCTGATCCCCCAGACGACAGAGCTCAGTTTGATGGGGAACAAAGGCGCTCGCCAGCGCCATCTCCCCCGCCCATCCCCCAGCCAAAATCCCAAAGGGAACTGGTTCCTGCCAGGGAAATTGCTCGCTCATCCCAAACACCCAACTCTGTGTTTCTGCTGAGCCAAACCTCTGGCAGCGGATCTGATTCCCTCCCGCTGCCACAGGGCCCCTCCTGAAGTGGATCACCTAAGGAGAAGCGAGCTAAGCCTGCCCCCCCTGCCGCCGTGCACCTTGCCTACCCACTCCAGCTAATACGCCAGATCACCAGTATCACAAGCCTGGCAGTGTGCAAGTAGCCCAGACGGCCACGCCACCCCACAGTGAATCCCGCCTCTAGGAGAGGGGAAGAGAAGGCACACACCAGTCTGACTGTGGCCCCAGCGGTGGGCTGGGGGCAGACATCA
Organism: Lynx canadensis; assembly: GCF_007474595.2. Taxonomy (NCBI): domain Eukaryota; kingdom Metazoa; phylum Chordata; class Mammalia; order Carnivora; family Felidae; genus Lynx; species Lynx canadensis. Next base: position 109,469,373 of record NC_044310.1, read on the forward strand.
GGTCGGACTGTGGCCCCGCCCACCAACTCCAGTTATACACCACAGCACAGAGGAAGTGTCCTGCAGGTCCTCACAACACCAGGGACTATCCAAAATGACCAAGCGGAAGAATTCCCCTCAGAAGAACCTCCAGGAAATAACAACAGCTAATGAGCTGATCAAAAAGGATTTAAATAATATAACAGAAAGTGAATTTAGAATAATAGTCATAAAATTAATCGCTGGGCTGGAAAACAGTATACAGGACAGCAGAGAATCTCTTGCTACAGAGATCAAGGGACTAAGGAACAGTCACGAGGAGCTGAAAAACGCTTTAAAGGAAATGCAAAACAAAATGCAAACCACCACGGCTCGGATGGAAGAGGCAGAGAAGAGAATAGGTGAACTAGAAGATAAAGTTATGGAAAAAGAGGAAGCTGAGAAAAAGAGAGATAAAAAAATCCAGGAGTATGAGGGGAAAATTAGAGAACTAAGTGATACACTAAAAAGAAATAATATACGCATAATTGGTATCCCAGAGGAGGAAGAGAGAGGGAAAGGTGCTGAAGGGGTACTTGAAGAAATAATAGCTGAGAACTTCCCTGAACTGGGGAAGGAAAAAGGCATTGAAATCCAAGAGGCACAGAGAACTCCCTTCAGACGTAACTTGAATCGATCTTCTGCACGACATATCATAGTGAAACTGGCAAAATACAAGGATAAAGAGAAAATTCTGAAAGCAGCAAGGGGTAAACGTGCCCTCACATATAAAGGGAGACCTATGAGACTCGTGACTGATCTGTCTTTTGAAACTTGGCAGGCCAGAAAGAATTGGCACGAGATTTTCAGTGTGCTAGACAGAAAAAATATGCAGCCGAGAATCCTTTATCCAGCAAGTCTGTCATTTAGAATAGAAGGAGAGATAAAGGTCTTCCCAAACAAACAAAAACTGAAGGAATTTGTCACCACTAAACCAGCCCAGAAGAGATCCTAAGGGGGCCCTGTGAGACAAAGTACCAGAGACATCACTACAAGCATAAAACATACAGACATCACAATGACTCTAAACCCGTATCTTTCTATAATAACACTGAATGTAAATGGATTAAATGCGCCAACCAAAAGACATAGGGTATCAGAATGGATAAAAAAACAAGACCCATCTATTTGCTGTCTACTAGAGAATCATTTTAGACCTGAGGACAACTTTAGATTGAGAGTGAGGGGATGGAGAACTATTTATCATGCTACTGGAAGCCTAAAGAAAGCTGGAGTAACCATACTTATATCAGACAAACTAGACTTCAAATTAAAGGCTGTAACAAGAGATGAAGAAGGATATTATATAATAGTTACAGGGTCTATCCATCAGGAAGAGCTAACAATTATAAATGTCTATGCACCGAATACCGGAGCCCCCAAATATATAAAACAATTACTCATAAACAGAAGCAACCTTATTGATAAGAATGTGGTAATTGCAGGGGACTTTAACACCCCACTTTCAGAAATGGATAGATTATCTAGACACACAGTCAATAAAGAAACAAGGGCCCTGAATGAGACATTGGATCAGATGGACTTGACAGATATATTTAGAACTCTGCATCCCAAAGCAACAGAATATACTTTCTTCTCGAGTGCACATGGAACATTCTCCAAGATAGATCATATACTGGGTCACAAAACAGCCCTTCATAAGTTTACAAGAATTGAAATTATACCATGCATACTTTCAGACCACAATGCTATGAAGCTTGAAATCAACCACAGGAAAAAGGCTGGAAAACCTCCAAAAGCATGGAGGGTAAAGAACACCCTACTAAAGAATGAGTGGGCCAACCAGGCAATTAGAGAAGAAATTAAAAAATATATGGAAACAAACGAAAATGAAAATACAACAATCCAAACGCTTTGGGATGCAGCGAAGGCAGTCCTGAGAGGAAAATACATTGCAATCCAGGCCTATCTCAAGAAACAAGAAAAATCCCAAATACAAAATCTAACAGCACACCTAAAGGAACTAGAAGCAGAACAGCAAAGGCAGCCTAAACCCAGCAGAAGAAGAGAAATAATAAAGATCAGAGCAGAAATAAACAATATAGAATCTAAAAAAACTGTAGAGCAGATCAATGAAACCAAGAGTTGGTTTTTTGAAAAAATAAAAAAAATTGACAAACCTCTAGCCAGGCTTCTCAAAAAGAAAAGGGAGATGACCCAAATAGATAAAATCATGAATGAAAATGGAATTATTACAACCAATCCCTCAGAGATACAAACAATTATCAGGGAATACTATGAAAAATTATATGCCAACAAATTGGACAACCTGGAAGAAATGGACAAATTCCTGAACACCCACACTCTTCCAAAACTCAATCAGGAGGAAATAGAAAGCTTGAACAGACCCACAACCAGCGAAGAAATTGAATCGGTTATCAAAAATCTCCCAACAAATAAGAGTCCAGGACCAGATGGCTTCCCAGGGGAGTTCTACCAGACGTTTAAAGCAGAGATAATACCTATCCTTCTCAAGCTATTCCAAGAAATAGAAAGGGAAGGAAAACTTCCAGACTCATTCTATGAAGCCAGTATTACTTTGATTCCTCAACCAGACAGAGACCCAGTAAAAAAAGAGAACTACAGGCCAATATCCCTGATGAATATGGATACAAAAATTCTCAGTAAGATACTAGCAAATCAAATTCAACAGCATATAAAAAGAATTATTCACCATGATCAAGTGGGATTCATTCCTGGGATGCAGGGCTGGTTCAACATTCGCAAATCAATCAACGTGATACATCACATTAACAACAAAAAAGAGAAGAACCATATGATCCTGTCAATTGATGCAGAAAAGGCCTTTGACAAAATCCAGCACCCTTTCTTAATAAAAACACTTGAGAAAGTTGGGATAGAAGGAACAGACTTAAAGATCATAAAAGCCATTTATGAAAAGCCCACAGCTAACATCATACTCAACGGGGAAAAACTGAGAGCTTTTTCCCTGAGATCAGGAACACGACAGGGATGCCCACTCTCACCGCTGTTGTTAACATAGTGCTGGAAGTGCTAGCATCAGCAATCAGACAACAAAAGGAAATCAAAGGCATCAAAATTGACAAAGATGAAGTCAAGCTTTCGCTTTTTGCAGATGACATGATATTATACATGGAAAATCCGATAGACTCCACCAAAAGTCTGCTAGAACTGATACATGAATTCAGCAAAGTTGCAGGATACAAAATCAATGTACAGAAATCAGTTGCATTCTTATACACTAACAATGAAGCAACAGAAAGACAAATAAAGAAACTGATCCCATTCACAATTGCACCAAGAAGCATAAAATACCTAGGAATAAATCTAACCAAAGATGTAAAGGATCTGTATGCTGAAAACTATAGAAAGCTTATGAAGGTAATTGAAGAAGATTTAAAGAAATGGAAAGACATTCCCTGCTCATGGATTGGAAAAATAAATATTGTCAAAATGTCAATACTACCCAAAGCTATCTACACATTCAATGCAATCCCAATCAAAATTGCACCAGCATTCTTCTCAAAACTAGAACAAGCAATCCTAAAATTCATATGGAACCACAAAAGGCCCCGAATAGCCAAAGGAATGTTGAAGAAGAAGACCAAAGCAGGAGGCATCACAATCCCAGACTTTAGCCTCTACTACAAAGCTGTAATCATCAAGACAGCATGGTATTGGCACAAAAACAGACACATAGACCAATGGAATAGAATAGAAACCCCAGAACTAGACCCACAAACGTATGGCCAACTCATCTTTGACAAAGCAGGAAAGAACATCCAATGGAAAAAAGACAGCCTCTTTAACAAATGGTGCTGGGAGAACTGGACAGCAACATGCAGAAGGTTGAAACTAGACCACTTTCTCACACCATTCACAAAAATAAACTCAAAATGGATAAAGGACCTAAATGTGAGACAGGAAACCATCAAAACCTTAGAGGAGAAAGCAGGAAAAGACCTCTCTGACCTCAGCCGTAGCAATCTCTTACTCAACACATCCCCAAAGGCAAGGGAATTAAAAGCAAAAGTGAATTACTGGGACCTTATGAAGATAAAAAGCTTCTGCACAGCAAAGGAAACAACCAACAAAACTAAAAGGCAACCAATGGTATGGGAAAACATATTTGCAAATGACATATCGGACAAAGGGCTAGTATCTAAAATCTATAAAGAGCTCATCAAACTTCACACCCAAAAAACAAATAACCCAGTGAAGAAATGGGCAGAAAACATGAATAGACACTTCTCTAAAGAAGACATCCAGATGGCCAACAGGCACATGAAAAGATGTTTAGCGTCGCTCCTTATCAGGGAAATACAAATCAAAACCACACTCAGGTATCACCTCACACCAGTCAGAGTGGCCAAAATGAACAAATCAGGAGACTATAGATGCTGGAGAGGATGTGGAGAAACGGGAATCCTCTTGCACTGTTGGTGGGAATGCAAATTAGTGCAGCCGCTCTGGAAAGCAGTGTGGAGGTTCCTCTGAAAATTAAAAATAGACCTACCCTATGACCCAGCAATAGCACTGCTAGGAATTTACCCCAGGGATACAGGAGTGCTGATGCATAGGGGCACTTGTACCCCAATGTTTATAGCAGCACTCTCAACAATAGCCAAATTATGGAAAGAGCCTAAATGTCCATCAACTGATGAATGGATAAAGAAATTGTGGTTTATATACACAATGGAATACTACGTGCCAATGAGAAAAAATGAAATAGGGCCTTTTGTAGCAACGTGGATGGAACTGGAGAGTGTAATGCTAAGTGAAATAAGCCATACAGAGAAAGACAGATACCATATGGTTTCACTCTTATGTGGATCCTGAGAAACTTAACAGGAACCCATGGGGGAGGGGAAGGAAAAAAAAAAAAAAAGAGGTTAGAGTGGGAGAGAGCCAAAGCATAAGAGACTGTTAAAAACTGAGAACAAACTGAGGGTTGATGGGGGGTGGGAGGGAGGGGAGGGTGGGTGATGGGTATTGAGGAGGGCACCTTTTGGGATGAGCACTGGGTGTTGTATGGAAACCAGTTTGTCAATAAATTTCATACATATAAATAAATAAATAAATAAATAAATAAATAAATAGAAAAAAATTAAAAAAATAAAAAATAAAAAAATTAAAATGGGATTAAAGTCTAAAAAAAAAAACAAATGGTGCTGAGAAAACTGGATGCAAAACAATAAAGATCACTCAAAAAGTATCAAAGACCTAAATATGAGAGCTGGTAACTATGAAAACCATAGAAGCAAACATATAGGGAAAGCTTCATGACACTGGTTTTGACAATGATTTCTTGGATATGACACCATAAACCCAGGCAACTGAAAGAAAAAAAAAAATCAATGAATTGGATTTCATCAAAATTAATAACTTCACATATCAGAGGACACTAACAATATATTGAAAAAGCAAGCCACGGAATGGGAGAAAATGTTTACAAATAACAGGTCTGATAAGGGAATACTATCCAGAATACATAAGGAACTACAAAACCTTAACAACAATAAAAAACAAAACTATTAAAAAATGGACAGAGACTTCAACAGAAATTTCTCCAAATAAGATACACAAATGGCTAAAGATCACATGAAAAGATTATCAACCTCACTAGTCTTTAGGGAAATGAAAATCAAAACTACAATGTGATACCACTTGATTAGGATGCCTTTTATGAACAAACAAACAAAAAACACAGAAAATAACAATATTGATAAGGATGTAGAGAAATGAGAACCCTTATACATTGCTGATGGAAAAGTAAAATGGTGTTGCCACTGTGGAAGGTAGTTTGACAGTTCTTCAAAAATTTTAAGGAGAATTACCATGTGAACCAGCAATTCCACTTCTAAATATACATTCAGAAGAATGGAAATCAAGGCCTTGAACAAATATTTATACATAGCAGCCTTATTCACAAAAACCACAAGGTGGAAACAACCCAAGTATCCATAGACAGATGAATGGATAAACTAAATGTAGTATATACATCTCACAGAATAGAACTCTGAATTAAAAGAGAAGGAAATTGACAGGCTACAACATGGATGAAACTTGACAACACTAAACTAAGTGAAATAAACCAGTCACAAAAAGACAATATATATACAATACGATTCCACTTAGATGAGGTATCTAGAGTAGTCTAATTCTTTTTTTTTTTTTTAACGTTTATTTATTTTTGAGACAGAGACAGGCAGAGCATGAAGGGGGGAGGGGCAGAGAGAGAAGGAGACACAGAATCGGAAGCAGGCTCCAGGCTCTGAGCCATCAGCCCAGAGCCTGACGCGGGGCTCGAACTCACGCACCGCGAGATCGTGACCTGGCTGAAGTCGGACGCTTAACCGACTGCGCCACCCAGGCGCCCCAGTCTAATTCTTAAAATATAGAATGGTGGTTCCCAAGGGCCAAGGGAGGGAAGAATGAGATCTTAGTGTTTAATTTGTACAGATTTCAGTTTGGGAATATGAAAACATTATGGAGATGAATAGGGTTTTGATTGTGCAACAGTGTCAATATACTTAATGCCACTTATATGGACTGAATTGTTTCCTCCCCAAAATTCTTTTTTGGAACGCTAATCCCCAATGTGATGGTATTTGGGAGGTAATTCGTAATTAGGTTTAAAAGAGGTCATGAGGATGGCGCTCCCTTGATGGAGACAGAGCTGGCTCACTCTCATTCTCTTTCTCTTTCTCTTTCTCTTTCTCTTTCTCTTTCTCTTTCTCTGTCTCTGTCTCTGTCTCTGTCTCTGTCTCTGTCTCTCTCTGTCTCTTTCTCTTTCTTTCTCTTCCAATGTGAGGATGTTGAATGAAGGTGGACTGCAAACCAGGCAGAGTTCTCCCTGGAGAACTGAAGTGGCTATCACCTTGATCTTGGACTTCCCAGTCTCTAGAACTGTGAAAAATAAATTTCAGTTGTTTAGACAGCAAATCTGTGGTATTCTGGTGTAGTAGCCCAAGCAGACTACACTGAACTGCACACTTAAAATGGTTAAAATGGCATATTTTATGATGTGTATATTTTACCACAATGAAAATAAAATATATGAAGCAACTGGAATTCCCATGTATTTTTATAGACTGTTACTAACACTTTGGAAAATTATTTGACAATTTTTAAATAGTAAGCCACACACCTACTCTATGATCCAGCCATTCTATTTCTAGGTAGTTCCCCAAGAAAAGAAGAAAGAATATGTTTTTATACACAAATATTCATAGAAGCTTTATTTTTAATTGACAAAAATGGGTAATAATCCAAACGCCCATGAAGAGGAGACTAGATAAACAAGCTAAGATATTTTCATATGGTGAAATATTACTTGGCAATAAACAGGAACGAACTAATGATACAATGATATGCATACATCTCAAAATAACTATTTTGAGTGAAAGAAGCCAGATAAAAAGAGAATATATGTCATAATATTCTTTTTATGTAAAATTGTAAAAGGTAAAATTAATCAATAGTGTTAGAAAACAGGTAAGCAGTTGCCTGTAGAGGGGGATCCATCCAGGGATAGAAAGGATTACCATGAAGTATAAAGAAACTTTTGTGGGTAATGAATATCTTTACCCTCCTGACTGCAGTAATGGTTTCACTAGTGTATGTGATGGTCAAAACAAATGAAATTGTGCACTTTACATATGTTCTGTTTATTGCATGTCAATTATACCCTGATAGACCTATTAAAATGTTACCAGAACCGAGCTTATCCCTGTCTACTCATACAAACTCCCATGTTGTTCCTCCAACGCCCCAGGTACAGTTTTGCTTTGGGCCCTTTGTGTATGATTCATACGTGTGATTTTTTTTCAGATATTTACTCAAATTTTCTGTGAACCCTCCTATATGTTTCCTATTCCCACTGTGAGAAATTAACAATCTTAGTGGCTTTAAAGCATCACAAAGGTATTCTCTTAGAGTTCTGAAGATCAGAAATCCAAAACAAGTCTTAAGGGGCTTAAGTCATGTTTGTCCCTTGCTTTCCCAGCCTCTCAAGGAGTCTGCTGTCATTCCATCTCTCCAACTTCTGCTTCCATCATCATATTGCTCCTTTCTCCTCCTTTAGTCCTCTTTACCTTCCTCTTATAAAAGGACCCTTGTGATGGCATTTAGAGCCAACCTGGAGAATTGAGAATAAACTCCCCATCTTAAGGTTTGCAGAGTCCTCTTTGCCACATAAAGTAACATACTCATAGGTTTCAGGCATTAAGAGGTAAACATTTTGGAGACCATTATCCAGCCCCACACACCTTCCTGTTAACCCTATCTAGAATTGTAATGCACTCACAAACACTTCCTATATCCCATACAGTCTTTACTTTTTCTCTTTGACATTTTTAATATCAAAATACCATGTATTTTACATATATATTGTGTCTTTCCCAGTAAGCTCTAAACATCATGAGAGTGATGGTTTGTTTTGCCCCCTGCTCTATTTTCTCATGCCTGGAAAAGAGTGGTGTTCAATAAATGGCCATTGAATAAGAGAATTATTTTTGTCTGAATGACCCTCACACATGCTTTGTTTCTCATTTTTTCTCTATTTACTTAGAATATCAGGTACTGGATATTCTTGCTACTTAAATCTATATGGTGACACTAGTCATTCATCCAGAAACTGTTGAGGGTTTAGGAAATGGGATGATTCAGCAATACCCCAAATCATGATTCTTTTGTGCCAACGTTATAAGAATAGTCTTGTGACATCTTGAAAACTGTGGAGTCTGGTTCATGATGGTGCCATCCATTGCAGCTGCTGCTAGAATTAAATCCAATTATCACCCCCAAATACATACTCATACCCCTACTTGGCCAGAAGCTCTTAGAGGGCAAGACTTTGTCTTTGATTTTCTTGAATCTCTTCTTTCCTATTAAAAGTTCAATGAATACTCAATGAGTGGAATCCATTTCAATTGAATAAATTCCCTTGCTCATTATTCAAATAAAAGGATGGAGTTTGTCTTAAATTTTTAATGCTGCCCTTTTAAATGGATATAACACTTTATTAAAACTCTGGAGTTCTCCAAACATAAGACCCCTCATGTTTCAAATGATATTTTTGGATTTTCACCTAACAGATGGGACAATATTGTTGAGATTGAAGATAATATTTCTATCAAAAAAAAAAGTTAAAAAAGGCTTGTGACCAAAGTTACTAGCTTTGACCAAGGATTTCAGAGAAGATATTTTCCTACCTTCTTCAAGGTCAAGTACAAATTAATTCCAAAAAAATGCTTACTGGGGAATACTGAAATGTGGACAAAAGCCAATTTTCAGGATGGCAAAATGATGTCTGAAATTTAGTATCTATTGAGCACTTATATGTGCCAAGTCTTCTAAAACTTCTGCACACATGATCTCTTTTGCCATTAAGAAACTGGGGGTTCTTAGTGGTTATAGAAGTGTCCCACTGCATTCCAAGTCATGCTATTTCCATCATTTCACAAAGACACCTTGGGAGATAGTGAAAGACTATGAATTGTTAGTAAACATGATGATGATGATGATGATGATGATGATGAAAATAATGATGACTGTGAACACAGTCCCCACATATCTGCCTTCCCATTTCCACTGAGGCATGCCACCAAATCAGTGTTCCCTGTAACTTTTTAACTCTTTATTCACTTATTAGTTCACTCATTCAGTAGTTATTCAGATACAGAGTAACCCTCATGATGCACAATATGAATTTTAACTGTCATCCCCCTACAAAATCTACCTTCCCAGAAGAATTACTTTCAGAGGTAAGAACTCTGAGTTAATATTTCTGTTAGGCCCTCCCATCACCTTTGATGTATTATCTCTAATCTTATTCCATGTACTGCAGATACTACTTCCTGCTGGAATTCTAGAATTAATATGAAAGTGGGATGGTATCTACAATTCACTCGTGAATAGGAAGGCTGACCCTATCCTTTCCTGCCTCCTTACAATATCACTAATTATCAGTAGTGGGAAATGTTAAGCTTAGTGGTAGGCTAATCCAAAACCCAGAAGCTCTGGGATAGTCTAGGAGCCTGACCACATAATCCACCTGCCTCCAGTTCTAGCCCTGATTCATCCCTTTGCTATCAACTATGACAATGGCCACCTCAAAACTAGCATGAAGCACAATTACATCACTGCCAACCTTGCTCCTCTATAAATCTGATCTTTCCAAAAGTATCCAGGGATATACATAGTGATTGATCAGCACTACCCTAATAGCCTCAGGGACAAGAGTCTGATATAAGTAGGAGGAAGAAGAAGGTAGGCTCAAGATGTCAGGTTCAGAAAATTACCAAATCCAATTCAGGTTGAAAAAGAGTTTCAGAGTGCCAAAGAACCAGATAAGGAAGAAGGGAACAGAACCTGATAGCCAAATTCCCTATAAGAAGGCAAATGAGAAGGTCTTGTATCTCTCATCAAAGGGAAGAGGCTTGTATTCTGCTCCCTTCTCTTTCATACTACCTGATGGAAGTGGTGAGCTTCATGCCAGGTGCCAAGTGCAACTGTGAAAAGGTTAGGGCCCACAGGTGAGAATTATACCTGGTGAAGGTAGAGACAAGGGGTTCCCTGTCTCAAGACTCTAGGAAATTAAGGGGTTTGCTTCAAGGCTGCCTCTTTTGAAAGGTTCAGTGATATTGAGACAGGAGACAGACTGACCTTGGGCAGATAGGAAGAAGCAACCCATTGTTAACAATAACAGAGCAGAAAGTAGCAGACCTTCTGAAACACCCACTCCCTGGAACAAACCACCCTGGACCATATCCTGGTTCACCAGCTGCACACTAACTCCCCCTCAAGAGGTCCCGCCACTCTAACCAATATAAGCATTCTTCTCAGATGCTGTAGTGGCCTTCTCCTTAAGGAGCCCCTCTTGTATAGTGGGAGTCTCTTTTGTTTCATTCTAGCCCTAATAACCTTTATGTTTGTGCTGCTCTTAACCTTGTTTGTCAATTCAACTCTCGGCTCCATCAGAACATGATCCGGGGTTTTTAAAAAGCAGCTACAATATCATGAAAGAAGCAAAGAGTCTGGAATAGGCCATATTTTATTTTAAGTGTTGATTACTATGCAAATTTGGACAAGGTATCTATTTCTTCACAACTCACTTCACTTTCTTCATTTGTTAAAAAGGGCTCATTTAGTACTTCATTCTCAAATAACAGAGGTCTACTACTGGCATACAGAGTGCTTATTCTGGGAAGAGGTGATGAGCAAAGCTGCATCATAAATGTAAAAGATAATGCTAATGTTGGCAAAGACAGTAAGTAAGCCAAGTAAGCAATAATGCCAGAAAATCAGTTGAGAGCTTCTGTTTCAAATCGCAGGTTAGGTCCTGGTCCTTCCTGTGCATCTTCCTGTCCCCGGGCTTCATTCTTTCTTCATTCTTCTTCATTCCTCACTATCTGAGGAAACTGGGCACATTGCTGGTCCTGATAGCCTGAGACCACCCAACTTCAGCAAGAAACACACATGGCAAATCCAGATACTACAAGAGGCTACGTAGAGGAGGCCCTTCCCACAGCCATCAGAAGCAGAGAAGCCCTCCTCCTTACTCATCTGAAACAGCCTGTCCACACTTTCCCAGGCCTTTCACCAGTTGCTCTCCTCTCCCACACCCTCTGCCTCCCAAAAGACCTTCAGTTCTTCAAAGCCCAGCCCAACTTCCATGAATATATCTTGGACTTTCCAGCCCCACCCACAGTCTCGCCTTTGATTTCTGAAAGCATTTATAGTATACAAATGCAGTGACTAGTACATCCCGCCACACAGAGGCATTTATCTATCCCATGGACATTTCCTCTCTCATTAGATTTTTGTAACAAATTGTGTTGTTTCTGAGACAAAAATAATACAAATCCATATTACAAATATTTGAAAATAGAAAAACAGAGAAGAAAATAAAAGTCGCTCTAACTCTTTTACCCGGAAATAATTACTAATATTCCACTGTAGATTTCTCTGCTCTATGTTCACTGTGTTGGGGATGTGATTTTCCAACCAATTCTCCACATAAACTTTATAGAATATTTAGTTTGTTTATCTGGTCTTTAGAACCATAGCATAGTGCTATGCACCTAGCAATAAATGCTAGTTACTATCAGTATTAATAAACATTCAGAGGCAAAGTATATTGGTAGAAAGAGAAAAAGCTTTAGGATCATCCATATCTGGGTTCAAACCTCTGATCTCACTCTGTAATCTTGGATAGTGTTTGGCTCAATGTCTTCACCAGTAAAATGGAAGTAAGAATTTCTTCTTGATGTTTGTTGTGAAGCTTAAAAGAAAGATAAATACACACTGCTTGCCCTGTAGTAAGTGATCAATAAGTTGTTACACTAATAATAATTGTTAATAATAAGGTTAATACACATTTAAATATTGAGAAAAACTAATGTCATGGGAACAAGATAATGAACACAGAGAATCCTTTTGCTATTACAATAGCTCCACTGTAGAATTTAATCTAACAGATACAAGCAAGAATACCCCTAACAAAAATGTATATTTTATTTATTGCCAAAAAACATCTGCTGACTTTTAATAAGGAAGGACAAATAAGTTAGCATATTATGCCCTTTAATCAGAGGAACTGTGTATAAATGTTTGGAAGTAAAACTATATGCACTTAGGATTCTGTCCAAGAGTGTTTATATTCTATAAATGTTGGCAATGGCTTAGTGTATTCCAGTTAAGGCTCAGCACAAGTTCCTGCCAAGCCATCAACTCTCAAGCATTTATTATTGGTCCTCTGCTCTGTACTAAAAGGCTCATGCCAGATGCAGGAGGCTACTTTGCAGAAAGACCAGCCACAACCACAACAAAACAACCAAACATGCTGAGTGGTCAAGAGAAGACTTCCCAAAGAAAGTGGGTCTTAAAAGATGAGCTAGATCTTACTACAAGTGTTAGAAGATAAAGGGAACTGGTCCCCAAAACACATGAAACAAAGGACTGACAGGGACCAACCTCACGGGGGCTGGTGGCTTTGGAGGCAGCGTTTCTCAGCTTTGGCAGCCAGTAGAGTCATCTGAGTGGGGGAGAGCATCAAAAATTCAGATGTTCTGACCATATCACAGACTCACTGAATCAGACGTTTGGGCATGGAACCAAGACATCAGTGTTTTATAAATATACTCAGAGGATTATACTTTTTCTTGCTGAGAAGTAACCGGCTTGACATATTATCACCTCAAGTGTCCAACATCAAAAAAACAAAACAAAACAAAACAAAGCAAAACAAAACAAAACAAAAAAGAAACACAACTAGTTCCAGGGCACCTGGGTGGCTCAGTTGGTTAAGCGTCCAACCTTGTCTCAGGTCATGATCATAATCTCACAGTTTGTGAATTTGAGCCCCGCATCGGGCTCTGTGCTGACAGAGCCTGGAGCCTGCTTAAGATTCTTTGTCTTCCTCTCTCTCTGCCCCTGCCCCACTCTCTCTCTCTCTCTCTCTCTCTCTCTCTCAAAAATAAATAAACATTAAAAAATATTTTTAAAAAACGTAGTTCCTAGTTCTTGCATACAGCTGCCCACATTGCCCATAATGACACACAACTACTCAGTGAAACAGTGCTGGCTCTGCCCGCAGGGGGCTCACAACCACCTCCAGCAGCCAGCACTGCTTGGCCTTATGGATATTGTCATATCACCATTTTAGGTGCTATGTACCTGGACAGTGGTATGTCCAGGGATCTGTGTTAGACTTCTACTAGATGCTTCCACATCTACAAGAGTCTAACTCCCTCCATCAGGCATGGTAGAGGTAATTCCACAGATATCATATGAAGTCTGGTTAAGGTCAACAGTAACCAACAGTTAAAATGTAAGACCATCTTGAGGTTTTGCCACATGATCTCAAGGCTGCACTCATTCGGGTAAAAATAAGTGGTCAGAACAGTGCCCACCAATGCATAACAGCCCATCTTCAACCTTCAATCTTCTGTCAAGGATTTAGGCCTCTTCCTCCTCTTTCTGGTCTTGGTGGGAAGGGGGCTTTGCATCACTGTGCTCATGGCCTCCTTGCTCTGCAGACTGCCCAGGAATTTAGGGGGAGCCTGTGTTTGGGACTCAGTGTATTATTAACCATCACAGCCTAGAAAAGAGAATGTACCTGGAGTGGGTCTGGAGGACCCACTCCTCCTCACAGTCACCTACACTTGGGCATCCATCCACTTGGATAAAGGTAAGTGGCCACTCCCCAACAGACAGAGACCTGTCAAGCATACAGACGAGGTCCAAGGCCTGGCTGATACAGTTGATGAAGGCACAACAGAATGCATTTAGATTCTGGTTATTACTGACATGGACAGCACAAGGCAGGGTGGCTAATGGTGCCAGCTCCCCGTGTCCTTCTGCTTTATACTGTAATGGAAGGGGTAGATGGCTGAGAGTGAGTGGGGATACCCCACTCCTGAGGAGCCCATTAGTGAGGCATCAGAATCTGGGAGGCCATAAGAAACTGTCCCATGACAGTTTGCTAGGTGCAGGAAGGTGAGTGGGAGATGGCCTCTGAGCAGTCCTTCATGCGTTCCCTTTCCACCATGTTCCCAGACAATTACAAGGCATTCTGCCAAGACTCTGAAAGGCTGCAGTCTGAGAGTTTGGCTACATGGCTTATGTGTACAGTACAAGGTCACTGGTGCACCATGGCAGAGCTGTCCCTATAAAGCCCACACATCCTCATGGAGTACCCTCTGCGCCCCAGAAGCAACATTCACACTTCCTGCTGGCAGAAACCCTTAGCTTCCTGACCTGCAGGGGCAAAGGTGTGCAGCAGAAGAGAAACTCCTCTGGGGGCCCAGAGATCTAAGCTGTTGGTCCAGACTCCAATGTGGAGGAAGGAATGGAAGAGACAGGGATAGCTTGATGGCTGTCCCATTCATCCAGAGAGAAAGCTGAAGGTGGCCAGAACCAGAGTGGGCAGCAGGGTGGAGAACTAGGCACAGATTTTGGAGATGTCTGGAGGCAGAATGAAGGTGTGCCTCTTAGTCTTGATGGCTTGTAGAGGAAATGAAAGACAAGAAGCCAGATACATGCACAGGCCTTCAGTTTGGGTCCTGCCATTCATGCCCAAGGGAATGCTGGTGGGAGTATATTCCAGAAGGTCATGGCTAGCTTTGACCTAGACCATGTACACTCAAGGTCAGGGTCTGTGTCTGACAACAGTGGGCAGGGGTATGTGAGCCAGGACAGGACTTTGACATCCAAAGGCTTGGAGGATGCACATTCAATAAGGATTCCCAGATAGTCAGTGTAGTGAATTGAGGGCACTAGAAGAGAACAAATAGACAAAGAACCATGATTAAGATAGGGAAGCACAGGGCCTATGTGAGAAGACTGGGTGGGGGGGGGGGGGCCTTGAGGAGCACCAGGAAGAGGTTCTGCCTGCAAGCTGAGCTTTGAAGGAAAAATAAAATGTATTCTATTAGTGGGTTCAGGTGGGAAAGGATATTTGAGAGACAGAAAAGCTGGTCAGATGCCAGGAGGTAGGTTGTCCTCAGGAACTCACGAGGGATGGTGGAGAAGGAACAGAGATATCCAGGCTGAAAGAATACAAAGGACCACAGGGAGTGGGCTCAGTGCTTTCACCACATGACTGCCTCTTCCCCAGACATCACTGCTCCCCAGACAGGCAGGACCCATCATTTGGGGAGGCATTACCAAAGCAGCAGTCGTGCAATCCTAAGTTTATGGGGACTCTGAGCCTGGAAATATTCTCAGGAAGTGCTGCTGGAATGTGGTACCAAGTAGACATCTGTGGGCTCTAGCTGTGTTGTAGAAATGCTAGTGCTGTACCTATGGGAAAACTATTTCTGATCACAGATTTGAACAGTGGAGAGGAGGAAGGAAATGAACTCAATGTCAGCATTGACAAGTGTTTTTGTTTTTGTTTTTCTTTTCCATCTACTAAACTGAATCAGGATTCTTAGGAACATGTAAACTTAAAACACAAAAAAAGAAAAAATGATTCTCATCTATTTCAGTGGCAGTAAACATAGTGAATCTAGACAAAGCCATTCCCCTCCCTCTTATTCTCCTTTAAATCACATCATGAGTTTCTTACAGCATAGTGTTCAGACATCTGGATTAAAACTTCCTCTGAACACAGGGTTGTCCAGGTTGGCCACCATCTCTGCAGGCTGTGACCTCCCTTCTGCACAGAGTTCCTGGACCTAAGAAACATTATAGTTTCCACTGCTGGATCTGGTTCCTAAAATTTCCCAAGATAAGGACTGTTAAAGGCACCTTATATACTTTATATTTGCATTTTCACAATGAGGCCCTGTGGAGCATTTACAGGACCTTCCTTGCTTGCTAAGCACACATCAGGATTTTCCACCCCTCAGTTTCAGTAGCATGAATACAAATTCATATTGGTTTATTACAAATCATATATGTGCTAAGAGATTCTGCTGTGTCCTCAACACAAAAGTTATACCCTTCTTTCACTTTTTTATTATAAAAGGAAAATTCATTACTTTACTTTCAGAAATTCAGACAAGTATGAAGAAAAGTAGAATCATATACAAATACGATATTAAAACAAAACCATTCCCTTTCAGTTCCAAGTTCGGAACCACACATCATATATGCTCATGTGACCCCATGCACACTCCCTGACACTTACAGCATCCTCCTCCTACAGCTTCCTCTGCATTTCCCAAAGCTTTGGATAAGGCCTCTCCCCATCTCCATTAGGGATTCCCAACGCCCAGCATGCTTTCTTTCTGATCCATTCTTAGTTTCTACTGACGACAGAACTATGAGGATCTGGAGGAAATACTACCAGTGAGACTGCCTATAAGACATACACAAGAAGCCCCACATTTCTAGGCAGCAAGGTGTATCGGAGTGAATATCTGCCTCTTATGGTTTCCAGGAAGCTGATGGGCAGCTCTGTCTGCCCTCACCCTCCTCAGAGCCTGAGTTAGCCTCTGCGAACCAGCACATGAGGACTGAATCCAAGGATGCAGACTGTCAGGGCCCCCCTCTGATGCCAGGGCATACCTAAGAAAGTTCAAGTTCCCACATTCAGAATACAGAAAAACAAAGCCAAGGTCGGGGGGTGGGGGGGGGTGACAGTGCTTTTTTTCCTTTCCCTCTCACTAAACCTTATCTACTATTACTTATATTTATAGTGAAATAGAATGAAAAAAATAAGATCATTACCCACCTGATCTGCAGTAGAAAAAAAAGAAGCCAACTGCTATTGCTGACAAAGAAATGTTTAAATCCAAAATTGTCCATATGTTCACTGTTGACCAAATCCAAAAGATACACCAACCAGCTTTAAAATGGTGCCATGTAGTTTAATAGAAAAATCACAGGCTTTAACACTGGACAAACCTGGCTCTGAGGCCTCAGGAAATTGTCTTCATTTCCTTATGCCTCAATATCCTTATCTATAAATTAAGTACAAGAATACTTAATCCAGAGGATTAAATGAAAAAAAAAAATCATGCAAAGAACATAGCACACTCCTGCCATGTTGTAGACATTTAATAAATTCTCCCTTTTGAAAAGGCCGATCTTCTCTTTGCACACTCACAGCCTAGTTGGCCTGTATAACTCACCCAAGGCCCTCTGTGCTCATCATCAGCATTGCTGAGTCCACACTGGGGGTTCTGTGCCCTCCATCAGCACTGTGGTGTCCACGGTGGGGGTTCTGTGCCCTCCACCAGTACCATGGTGTCCACACTTTGGTTGCTTGCTCTCCATTAACACTATGGTGTCTATACTGGCTATGCTTATCCATCCATCCTTTCATTCATTGTGATGGTGAGCCACAGGTTGCCTACTTGGGCACAAGCTCTATTCTAGGAGTTGGTAATATAAAGACAAAGGAAACATAGTTCCTCCCTTCAAAGACAAGCTCCATGTCAAGGAATGTCAGTGACTGCTATTCATTCTCTGTGGGTGGACCTTATAATTATGGGTTCTGGACACAGCTGTGCTATTTTTTCTCTAATTCTCTTGTTTCAGGAAATCTAGAAACTACTGAAAACCAAATATCTAACTGGAATTTAACCTGATATCACTTTATTCTAAATACTAGTATGGATAAGCCAGAGGAAGGCAGATAAGCCAAAACTTAAGAAACATAAAGTTACATAAAATTAACCTCCAATTGAGGAAATTCATTTGTGCACTTTTTCTGAAAATGGGCAAGAGTTTAACAGCAGGGCTCCTGCCTCAGCTTGCCCAACTCCACCTTTCAACAGGAGCAATACTGATCAAACACATCAATTGCAAACATTCAGCTGCTGTTGAAAATTAATTGAGGTTTCTAATGGTGGTTCAAATGTACAGTCTTGTCATTTAGCAGTAACAGCCTCAGGAATGCTTCTTCTCTTCCTAATTATGCAGAAATAAGATTGTGTCACTCAATACCAAATAAATAGTGAGAATAAACTCATTCCACTTTCAGGGGTCCACGTAGGTACAAGTGCAAAGATTTGAAAAGAACTTCATCCTCTCCCTGGTCCCCCCAGTTCATGTTTCTTATTGTCTGACCCAACCAAGTGATAGCACTAATTCTGGAAAGAGACATTTTCTAAGAAAATATTTAAGTCTGGTTAGCACAAAACCACATTTCTGATGAAGAAGCTCCATACTCAGAGTCTTCAGGAAAGGCTAGACATTGCAATGACCCCAGCTTTGGGAGTATTTACTGCATCCAAGTATCTAACTACCTGTGAAGAAGATTCTAGTGCCACTAAAAAGTCAGTTCAACTCATCTCCTACTCCTGAAATGCAGTGTTTAACACAGTGTGTTGAATGGAGTAGTTGCTTAAGGAATCAGTATTATCTCTGAATAATGCCAGAAGTTTGTATCTTTGGCTAGATGCCTTTATAATAATAATTATGATGATTATTACTATTATAAAATATTTCCTATATGTAAAAGAATATAACAACTTTAAGTTATAAAAAATAAAATTATTGTATTAATTTCCACCCAGCTCCTTTCAATATGATACCTTTCCCTTTCCTAAAGCTTATGATTCCCTTTACTTTCAAAGTTGGGAAACATATGTAAGTTTCTCTAAGTAATATATTGTTAAATATTTAGCACTTAAGAGCATTTTGTATAGGGGCACCTGAGTGGTTCAGTCAGTTAAGCATATGACTCTTGATTTCGGCTCAGATCTTGATTGATCTCACAGTTTCTGGGATCGAGCCCCACATCAGACTCTGCACTAACAGCTCAGAGCCTGCTTGGGATTGTCTCTCTCCCTCACTCTGCCCCTCCCTTGCTCGTGCTCTCTGTCTCAAAATAAATAAATAAACTTAAAAAAAGAAAAAATAATTTTGTATAAATGGTATTATACATGTTTCTTCCTCTGTGACTTGCCTTTTTCACCAGCAGTAAGTGTTTAAGATTTGTTCTGCTCATGTATGTGGCTGTAGTCCATTCATTTTCTCTGCTATGTAGTAGTTCACTGTATGAGCATATCATTTATGCATGGACATTTGCTTCATTTTCAGATTTTTGTTATCCCAAACCTTTGTGCTATAAACGTTTTTTTTTTCATGTCATCTAATGTCAATGTGTCAGATTTTCTGTAGAAGAAAAACTTACTGGTAAGCATAAAATTGCTTGATAATAATATCTACGTACTTGCAACCTTCCAAGATAATGCCAATTGTATTCCAAAGGAATTGTGCTAACATCTACCAGCAGTAGATAAGAGTGACTTTTGCTTCATATGTTCACCAAAAGTTGTTCTGTCCTTTCTTTTTATTCACCAATCTAATAAGTGCTAAATACTACCACATTTTGTTTTAATTTGTATTTTCCTGATTAGTAATAAGATTGAGCACTTTTTATATATGTCCTGATCTTTCATGTTTCCTCTAGGAAATGCTTTGCTCATGTCTTTTTGTCCATTATTCTATTGGATTCTTAGCATTTTTCTTTAAAATAATTGAACCTTAATATATTCTAGATTCTAATTCTTTGTTTTATGTGGTATAAATGTCTTCTGACAGTTTGTGGCTTGTGTTTTCATTTTTTTATGATGAGCATAAAGTTTTAATGAACAGATTTGTTTTTGTTTTGCTTTTGAAGTGTTTAAATATATCCATCTTCTTCTTTATGGTTTGCGTTTTTTAACTCCTTGTGGAGAAAACCCTTCCTACCTCAGTTACAACAACTTTTCCCAGATTTTCCTGTAAATTTTTCACAAGTTTTCTTTTTAACTCAGATCTTTCAACCAACTGGAATTAAATTTTATGTCAATATGAAATTTAATGCTTTTCAGTCAGGATGCTCATCGATTAAATAATCTATTATGTCCTCAATTTCTGAAAGGTAGCTATTTCATACCAGCTCTGCATGCATGTTGTGCATCTGTTTTTGTCTATTAAACACTATCCCTAAGCTAATACTACTCTGTTTTAATTACTACAACTTCACTTAAAGTCTTATTATCTAATAGGACAAGTTTTATTACTTGGTCCTTCTTGAGACTATTTTAGATATTAGAGTCCTCTTGTTCTTCCTGATCTATTTTAGAGTCAGCTCATCCTGTTTCTTGGGAACTAAGTATAAATTTGGAAAGACGTGGTGTTTTTGCCACATGAGTCTGTCTATCCATGAATAGGTTACATTTACCCATTTACATTAGTCTACTTTGATGTCTGAAAAGTTTTAAATTTTCTTTATAAGGAGATTATACAGCTCTTGTCATATTAGTGCAGTCATTTTTAATGCTGAATAATATTCTATTACATGTCTATTACACAGAGTTATTATACCATCACCTATTGCTACAAATTTTCTATTAATATTAGTCTGAAAATTGTTGTATGGACATACACCTTAATTTCTCTTATGAAAAGTCTCTAAAGGTTGAATAGCTGGACAATAGGATAGATATGCATTTAAATTTTTAAGAAGTTTCCAAATGTCTTCCAAAATGGTTGAATTACTTTACATGTATTAGCAATGTATTAGAATTGCAGTTCACTCACCTTTTCTCCAACAGTTAGTATATTCAATTGCTTAAAGTTTAGCTTTTCTAACAGGTGTGTCTCATGTTTTTTAAATCTTTTTATTGATGTATTTCTGATATATAATAAACTGCACATATTTAAAGTGTGTAATTTTATAAGTTGCCAATGTATATGCCCATGAAACCTCCCACACAATTAATATGATGAACCTAATTATCACCAGTACAAGTTTCCAAATGCTCCTCTACAGTTCCTCCCTTCTGGTCCTCCTCCATCTCTCCAACCTCAAGGAAACACTGCTCTACTTTCCATCATATAGATTAGTTTCCATTTTCAGGATTTTTTTATAAACAGAAATCACACAGTGTGTGTGGTTTGTTTTTTGTTTTTGTTTTCACTTATTTTACTTTTTTATTTGAGATTCATCAATACTAGAGCATATATCAATAGTTACTTTCTTTTTTGTGAAGAAGTATTCAACTATCATAGTTTATTTATAGTTTATCCATTCATATGCTGATGGACATTTGAGTGTTTGCAATTTGGGGTCATTACAAATAAAGATTCTATAAACATTTTTGTACAAGTATTTGTAATAATATATTCCCTTTTCCCTTGGAAAAGAAAATACCTATGAGTGGAATGACTGGATCACATGGTAGATAAGTGTTTGGATTTTGAACAAACTGTGACACTCTCACCAAATTGAATATACAAATTTTTATTCCCACCAACAGGATATGAGAGTTCTAGTTTCTCCTTATCCTTCCCAATTCTTGGTGTTAGTTCTTTTTTTCTTCTCTTAATTTTTTATGGTGGTAAAGTATTCAAAACATAAAATTTACCATTTAAGTAGTGGTATTAAGTACACTAACATTTTGGTATAACCATCACCACTGTGCATTTACAGAATACTTTCCAATTGAAACTCTGTGCCTATTAAACATTAACTTCCCATTCCTCTCCCCCCCACCCCAGCTCTTTGTAACCCTGTTCTACTTTCTTAATGTGATTATGTAGGTATCTCATATAAGTAGAATTATATACAATATCTATCTTTTGTGTTTGACTTATTTCACTTAGCATAATACCTTCAAGGTCCATCCATGTCATAACATGTATCAGAACTGTGTTCTTTTTTAAGGCTAAGTAAAATGCCATTGCATGAATATACCACGCTTTGTTTATCCATTGCTTTGTTTGTGGCCTACAATATGGTTTATCTTGAAGAATGTCCCATGTGTACCTGAAAAGAATGTGTATTCCACTGTTGGGTAGAGTGTTCTATATATGTCATGTAGATTTGGTTGGTTTTTTGTGCTGTTCAAGTCTTCTATTTCCTTATTTGTCTACTGTCTGATAGACCTATTTATTATTGATTGTGGGGTACTAAAGTCTACAACTATTACTGTAGAACTATCTGTCTCTCCCTTGAATTTTGTCCATTTTCTTTCTTTTATTTTGATGGTCTGTTATTTAGTGTGCAAATGTTTACAACTGTCTTATCTTCCTGCTATATTAAAATTTTTACAAATATATAATGTTCTACTTTGGCTCTTCTAAAACTTTTTCATTTAAAGTCTATTTTGTCTGATATTAGTATAATCACACCACTATCTTTTGGTTATTATTTCTATGAAATGTCTTTCTCCACCCTTTCACTGTCAATGTATTTGGTATTTGGATCTAAAATGAATCTCGGGGTGCCTGCATGATTCAGTTGGTTAAGCATCAAACTCTTGATCCCTGCTCAGGTCATGATCTCATGATTCATGAAATCGATCCCTGCGTGGGGCTCTGTGCTGATTACACAGAGCCTGCTTGGGATTCTTTCTCTCCCTCTCCACCCCTCCCCCATTCTCTTAGGCTCTCCCTCTCTTTCAAAATAAACTTTAAAAATTTAAAGTAATAATAAGAAATAAAATGAGTCTCATGCACAGTATATATCTAGATCTTGTTTCCTTATTCATTCTACTATATCTATCTTTTGATCCTACAGTTTAACCCATTTATATTTAAAGAAATTACTGATAAGGAGGGGCTTGCTTCTGCGATTTTGCTAATTGTTTTCTATATGTCTTCTAGCTTATTTTATCCCTTATTTCCTGCATTACTATCTTCTGTGTTTAGTGATTTTTTTTGTAGTGAAACACTTTAATTTCCTTCTCATTTTCTCTTGTATATAATTTACAGTATTTTTTATGATTACCATGGGAATTATATTTAACATCCTAAAGTTATAACACTCTAATTTGAAACTATACTAAAAAATGTAATAGCATACAAAAATTGTTCACCACCTGCTTTCAGTTATTGGTGTTACAGAATCACATCTTCATTAATTGTGTATCAAAAAACTATAGATTAATTATTATTTTCATGCATTGGCCCCTTTTATCATGGAGAAAACAAAAAAGTGGAATTACAAGTCAAAGTTACAATAATACTAGATTTTATGATTGTTCATGTATTTGCTTTTACCAAATATCTGTATTTATTTCATACAGCTTTGAGTTACCATCTCGTATAGTAACTCTCACTGCAACTACAGGACTCCTGTTCACACTTCTTCCAGGGAAAGTGTAGTGGTAACAGACTCCCTAAGCTTTTATCTGGGACTGTCTTAGTCCCGCTTTCATTTTTGAAGGACAGCATTGGGGGTATAGGATTCTCGGTTGATTTGTTTCCTTCAGCACTTCAAATATATCAACTCACTGCCTTCTGACCTCCAAGATTTCTGATGAGAAATATGCTGATAATCTTTTTAAAAATAGCTTGCACATGACTACTGCCTTTCTCTTGCTGCTTTAAAGTTCTTTCTTTGTCTTTGGATCTTGACAGTGTCATTTTATTTATTTATTTATTTATTTATTTATTTATTTATTTTCAAGGTAGTTAAAATAGACTGGAGTACTGATTTCAGAAGTCAAATTCAGTGATTCATCACTTATATATAACACCAAGTGCTCATCCCAACAGGTGCCCAGTTAGTCCATCCCCCATTCCCCTACCATCCAGCAATCCTCAGTTTGTTCTCTGCATTTAAAAGTCTTTTATGGTTTGTCTCCCTCTCTGTTTTTATGTTATTTTTCCTTCCTTTTCCCTATGTTCATCTGTTGTGTTTCTTAAATTCCACGTATTAGTGAAATCATACATTTCTCTCTCTGAATGACTTATTTTGTTTGGCATAAAACACTCTAGTTCCATCCATGTTGTTGCAAATGGCAAGATTTCATTCTTTTTGGTTACCAAGTAGTATTCCACTGTGTGTGTGTGTGTGTGTGTGTGTGTGTGTATCTATTCATCACTGGACATTTGAGCTTTTTCCATAATTTGGCTATTGTTCACAGTGCTGCTATAAACACTGGGGTTCATGTGCCCTTCGAATCAGCATTTTTGCATACTTTGGATAAACACCTAGCAACACAATTGCTGGGTCATAGGGTAGTTCTATTTTTGACAGTAGCCGTATTGTTTTCCAGAGTGGCTATACCAGTTTGCATTCCCACCAACAGTGCAAGAAGGCTCCCCTTTCTCCACATCCTTGCCAACATCTGCTGTTTCCTGAGTTGTTAATTTTAGCCATTATGACAGGTGTGAGGTGGTATCTCAATGTGGTTTTGATTTGTATTTCCCTGATGATGAGTGATACTGAGAATATTTTCATGTGTCCGTTTGTCATCTGGATGTCTTATTTGGGAGAGTGTCTATTCATGTCTTCTGCCCATTTCTTCGCTGTATTATTTGTTTTTCAGGTGTTGAGTTTAATAAGATCTTTACAGATTTTAGATACTAACCCTTTATCTGATATGTCATTTGAAAATATCTTTTCCCATCCCATCAGTTGTCTTTTAGTTTGTTGATTGTTTCCTTTGCTGTGTAGAAGCTTTTTTCTTGATGAGGTGCCAATAGTTCATTTTTGTTTTATTTCCCTTGCATCCAGAGACATGTGTAGTAAGAAGTTGCTGCGGCCAAGGTCAGAGAGGTTGCTTCCTGTTTTCTCCTCCAGGATTTTGATGGTCTCCTGTCTCATATTTAGGTATTCCATCCATTTTGATCTTATTTTTGCATATGGTGTAAGGAAGTGGTCCAGTTTCACTCTTTTTCATGTCTCTGTCCACTTTTCTCAACACCATTTGCTGAAGAGACTCTCTTTTTTCCATTGGATACTCTTTCCTGCTTTGTTGAAGATTAATTGGCCATACATTTGTGGGTCCATTTCTGGGTTCTGTATTCTGTTCTACTGATCCATGTGCCTGTTTTGTGCCAGCACTATGCTGTCTTGGTGATTACATCTTTGTAATACAGCTTGAAGTCAGGAATTGCGATGCCTCCAGCTTCGGTTTTCTATTTCAACATTACTTTTGCTATTCAGGGTCTTTTCTGGTTCCATGCAAATTTTAGGATTTTTTGTTCTAGCTCTTGAAGAATGCTGGTGTTATTTTGATTGGGATTGCATTGAATGTATAGATTGCATTGGGTAGTATCGACATTTTAACAATATTTTTCTTCCAATCCATGATCATGGAATTCTTTCCATTTCTATGTGTCCTCCTCACTTTCTTTCATAAGCTTTGTGCATTTTTCAGCGTACAGATATTTTACCTCTTTGGTTAGGTTTATTCTAAGATATCTTATAGTTTTTGGTACAACTGCAAATGGGATTGATTCCTTAATTTCTCTTTTTGCTGCTTCATCATTGGTATATAGAAATGCAACTGATTTCTGTACATTGACTTTAAATCCTGTGACTTTGTTGAAGTTTCATATCAGTTCTGCAGTTTTTTTCCACTAGAGTATCATGTCATTTGTGAAGAATGAAAGTTTGACTTCTTTGCCAATTTTGATGTCTTCTATTTCTTTTTGTTGTCTGATTGCTGAGGCGAGGACTTCCAGTACTATGTTGAACAACAGTGGTGAGAGTGGACATCACTCTCACGTTCCTGACTTTAGGGGGAAAGCTCTGTTTTTTCCCATTGAGGATGATATTAGCTATGGGCCTTTTTCATGTATGGCTTTTATGATGTTGAGGTAGGTTTCTTCTATCCCTACTTCCTTGAGGATTTTTATCAAGAAAGGCTGCTGTATTTTGTCCAATGCTTTTTCCACATCTATTGACAGGATCATATGGTTCTTATTCTTTCTTTCATTAATGTTTTGTATCATATTGGTTGATTTGCAAATATTGAACCACCTTCATCCCAGGAATAAATCCCACTTGATCACGGTGAATAATTCTTTTAATGTATGTTGAATTTAATATTCTAGTATCTCAAGAAGCAAAAAAGGTCTCAAATACACAACCTAACCTTACACCCAAAGGAGCTAGAAAAGAAACAGCAAGTAAAACACAAAGCCAGCAGAAGAAAGGAAATAATAAAGATTAGAGCATAAATAAATGATATACAAACAAAAAAGCAAAAGAACAGATCAATAAAACTAAAAGCTGATTTTTTAAAGAATAAATAAAATTTATAAACCCCTAGCCACACTTCTCAAAAAGAAAAGATAGAGGACTCTAATAGATAAAATCACAGATGAAAGAGGAGAGACCACAACCAACTCCACAGAAATACAAACAATTACAAGAGAATACTATGAAAAATTATGTGCCAACAAACTGGGCAATCTGAAAGAAATGGACAAATTCCCATAAACTCACACACTACCAAAACTCAAACAGGAGGAAATAGAAATTTGAACAGGCCATTACCAGCAAAGAAATTGAATCAGTAATCAAAAATCTCCCAGCAAATGAGTCCTGGGCCAGATGGTTTCCCAGAGAAATTCTACCAAACATTTAAAGAAGAGTTAATGCCTATTCTCCAACTATTCCAAAAAATAGAAATGGAAGGAAAGCTTCCAAACACATTCTATGAGGCCAGCATTACCTTGATTCCAAAACCAAAGACCCCAGTTAAAAAGGAGAATTGCAAGCCAATATCCCCTATGAACCCGAATGCAAAAATTGACAGTGTCATACTAATATGTCCTATATGTCTCTAAGTTTATTCTATTTGTGATTTAATGATATTCTTAAAGGTATATATTCATGTATTTCATCAGATTTTGGATTTTGTGGTTATTATTTCTTCAGATAATTTCTCTGACCCTTTCTCTTTTCTCTTTTAGAACTCCCACAATGCATGTTGTCCCACTCAAGGGTGTCCCATGGCTCCCTTAGGCTGTGTTCCTTTTCCTCAATCTTTTTTCTTCCTAAATTATTATATCTTTGACAACATTTTCTTCTGACCACTGAAATTTGTTTTTAAATACTGTAGTACATTTTTTATTTCAATTGTTGTACTCTTCAGCTCCAGAATTTAGTTTGGGTTCCTTTTGTGTTTTCTATCTCCTTATTGATATTTCCATTTTGTTCATACATTGTTCTCTTGGCTTTGGCTACATCCTCTGGTAGCTCTAGAGCATTCTTAAGACAGTTTTACACAAGTCTTTTTCTAGTAAGATCACCATGTGATCTTTCTCAATGATGTTTCTGTTGACTTATTTTTTTTCTTTTGAATGGGCCATATTTTTCCGTTTCTTTGTATGTCTCATGATTTTTGTTGAAAACTGGATATTTTAATCTTATAATATAGTACCTCTTGAAATCAAGATTCTTTCCTTTCCCTGAGTTTTATGGAGTTTTGCTTTTTTTTTTTTTTGAAAGGGAGTGAGAGAAAGAGGGCACAAGTGAGTAAGTGGTAGAGAGAGAGAGAGAGAATCCCCCGAGGGGCAGAGAGAGACAGAGAGACACAGAGAGAGAGAGAGAGAGAGAGAGAGAGAGAGATGCGGAGCTCACCTGAAGCAGGGCTCATGTTTTTTTACCCAAAGCAGGGCTCGAGCTCACCTGATGTGGAATTCGAACTCACCACCCGTGGGATCATGACCTGAGCCAAAGTCCGATGCCAAACGACTAAGCCACCCAGGCGTCCCTGCTATTTTTTTTTTTTTAACTGTTGTAGTGTGGCTCTATGCCAAAGATCAGCCTAAGGCATATATTTAAAATTTTTATTAGGTATTCTTTTAGCATGTGCTTTTTCCTAGATCCGTACAGTGACTTTTTAAATTCTACCATTTATGCAATTATTTTTGCCCTAGTCTTTAAATGTCTGGTTCCCAAACAGGAAAAATTGAAAAATAAATGGAAAATAACAAGGCTTTGGTTTCTTAAATCCCTAGGCAGAGGGAGTTGCAACAGTGATAAGCCCACCTCTCTATCGGCACCCCCACAATCAGAAGCCACAATCAGCGACGAGAATACAGGTCTTTGATATTTGAAGAACAAGGTCCTTGTTGTCCATTCTGGCTTCAACAAGTCACTTGCAAGATACTCAGGAATGAAGTTATGACCACCTGTTTGGGGACTGGGGGTTGGGAGGGTGGTGGTAACAGGTAGCCACCACCACCTCCAAAGCTGAAATTAACTGAAATTATCCGTGATTCCCATGGAAGCTGGAAGCCTTCAGACAGACATCAGTGGTCAAGTTGTAAGGTAATATCCTAGATGGTTTTATTTGGAATTTCCCTAATGACCAGCGATGTTTTATGTACCTATAGTCCATCCATATACTTTCTTTGTAAAATATCTAATCTTTTGCCAGTTGTTTTAAGTTTATTTATTTAAGTAACCTGTAGATCCAATGTTGGGGACTTAACTAATGACCCCAATATGGAGAGTCACATGCTCCTCTGACTGAGCCAGCCAGACTCCCCCAAATCTTTTGCCAGGTTTTAAAATTGTGTTGTTTTCTTCTTGTTGAGTTTTGAGTACTCTGGATACACGTTTCTTACTAGATACAAGCTTTATACATATTTGTCACAGTCTGTGTCTTCACTTTCTATTTCCTTATAATGGTGTGTTTTGACAAGCAGAAGTTTTTCATCTCAATGAAGTTTTATTTATCAATTTGTCCTTTTATGAACAGTTCTTACAGTGTCTATCTAAGCAATTGTTGCTCAACATAAGGTCACAAGGGCTTTTCCCCCTATGTTTTCTTGTAAAGATTTACAGTTTAGGCTTTGCATTTAGGTTTATGACTAATTTGTAGTTAATTTTTGTATATGGTACACAAGATGAATCAAAGCTCATTGTTTTGCCTATCAATACTGAATGTTCAAACAATATTTGTTATACAAAAAAAAAAGACCACCATTTATCCACTGAATTGCCCTTGTACTTTGTTGAAAATCACTTGTCTGTATCTGAATAGGTCTATTTCTAGACTCTATTCTGTTCTATTGATTTGTGTCTATCTTTATGACAACATTCCACTGCCTGTATTACTATAGCTTTATAATAAGTTTTAAATCCAAAGGTGCTGTTTATTTTCAAAAATTTTTTTCTAGGTCCTTTGCATTTCCAAATGAACATTAGAACTAGTTAATCATTCTTACAAAACCTATGTTAGGATATTACTGACGCTGCCTCTGAATCTATATAGGTTAATGTGAGAAGAACTGACATCTTAACAATATTGAATCCTCTAACTCAAGAGGACAGTATGTCTCTACACTTCTTAAAATCTATTAAAAATTTTCTATACAGTGTTTTGTAGTTTTACTACATAGATTTTTTATATATTTTTGTCTAATTTACCCACCAGGTATTTAATATTTTAAGATGCCATAAGAAGTGTTATTTTTCAGCTTAATTGCATAATTTTTATTGCCAGTATATTTGTAGCTCTATGAGTTATTTTTGTATTTATTTTTTTGTATCTTTCATCAAATTTTCTACATAAACAATCATGTTGTCTACAAATTAAGACAATTTAAATTCTTGCTTTCCAATTTAGATGTCTTCTTTCATTTTCTTGCCTTATTGCACTGCCTAGCACCTCCAGTACTCTGTTGAATGTAAATTGTGAAAGTGGACAACCTTCATTGTTCTTGAGGAGAAGCATTCAGTTTTTCACCATTAACTGTGGTATTGTCTTACTTCCCTTTATCAAACTGAAGAAAGCCTCTCTTTCCTTGTGTGGTGGGGTTTATTTATTAGGAATTCTTCCTAGGTTTTATCAATTGAATTTGCTGAATCCTTCAAAATTATGTATTTTTTCTTTTTCTGTTTATTAATATAGTGAAATGCGTTTAAAAATCTTCAAATGTTAAAATCACTTTTCATACCTGGGACAAACAGTATTTGATGGTGATGCATTATACTTCTTATATATTATTGAATTTGGTTTGCTAAAATCAAACAAGTCATTATGTTGTCACGTTCCTAAATGTTTTCTTCTGCAGTGTTTTTTTTTCAACGTTTTTTTTTTTTTTTTAATTTATTTTTGGGACAGAGAGAGACAGAGCATGAATGGGGGAGGGGAGGGGCAGAGAGAGAGGGAGACACAGAATCGGAAACAGGCTCCAGGCTCTGAGCCATCAGCCCAGAGCCCTACGCGGGGCTCGAACTCACGGACCGCGAGATCGTGACCTGGCTGAAGTCAGACGCTTAACCGACTGCGCCACCCAGGCGCCCCTTTTTTTTTCAACGTTTTTTTTTTTTATTTATTTATTTTTGGGACAGAGAGAGACAGAGCATGAATGGGGGAGGGGCAGAGAGAGAGGGAGACACAGAATCGGAAACAGGCTCCAGGCTTTGAGCCATTCTTCTGCAATGTTAATTCCATCCAATGTATTTTTCATCCACCTAAGTTTCGTATATGTTTTAAATCTTTAGGTCACTACTTAACATGTTTAAACTTTCTCCCACTTCACATCATCTGTGTTACTTACACATCAGTTTTTATCGATTTTTTTTTCCTCGTTATGGGTCATGTTCTGGACCTTATGTGAGCTCCAGTAATAGTTCCTTCTGTTTCTTTTGAATAATTCTTTCCCCTTCTTCAGGCAATTTCTTACATACATGTCCCAGACTCCCAGTCCCAACAGCTCGACTCAGGGAGGTCATGAGGCCACCCAGTTGGGTTTCTCCTCCTTGCACCGCCATCTCAACATTCACTCTTAGCAGTTAGCGAGGCTAATTTACTACTCACTCCTCTGCCTTACTTTCTTCTCTCTCACAGGGATGTCTTATTCCACCTGTTGCCAATGTTTAAAAATTGTTGTTTAATATATTTTGTCTTATATTTTTAGTCACTTAAGATGGGTGGGTAAATTCAGTCTCTGTTGCTTCATCTTAGCTGATAGTATAAGTCTCATTATGGATGAATGTCAACCTTACTTTCAGCCACCCTAGAAACTTTTTCATTTTTAACCTATATAGGTAATTTGCATTTTTCTATGCAAGTAGTCATATCATTTGAAAAAATAATGACAACTTAATATCCTGTTTTCCCATATTTGTATCTTCTTTTTCTTTTTCTTTTTCATTGTATCCCCTAGAATTCCAAAGCGCTATTTTAAAGATATGCTGATTTTAAGATAAATAACTTCTACTGTTTCACCACTAAATATGTTATTTCTAGTCGGTTTTAGCATATGATCTTTAGCAGGATTTTTATAATGAATATGAGCAAATGTCATTAAACTTATTTTTGCAACTGTTGAGATAATTGTTTTGTTTTTTGACTTCAATTTGTTAATGTGGTGAATTGCATTAATGGGTTTTCTAATATTAAATCAACTTGGTCATGAGCATTAGGTTTTTAAATAAATTCTGGGCTTATTTTGACAATATTTTGTTTAGCATTTTTTCTTTTAAGTTTGTGGGTAATTTTGGCCTGCAATTTTCTTTTCTCATTCTTTTTGTCATATTTTGGTAACAAGGAGTTTTGGCCTTATAAATTGCATTAGAAGTATTTTCTCTTTATCTAATCTCCAGAAGAGTTTTTAATTAGAATTATCTTTACCTTGACAGTTTAATAAAACTTAATCCTAAAACTATTCTGGCCTAATCTTTTCTTAACAGGAATCTTTTATTAATCTTTTCTTAAGTGAGCAGGTACATAACTATTCATTCAATTTACTTAATGATTATACTGTTATTCAGGCTTTCTATTTTATTCTGAAGTGAGTGTGGCTAAATTATATACTTCTAAGATATTGTCTAAGTTCTCAAATTTATTAATGAATAGCTTCTCTTAGTATTATATTTTTAAAAACTTTTTTCTTTGTTTGTATTCATGCCTTAATTTTATATTGATCACTCTGTCATCAAATGTTTTAATTCAATTAGTTTTTTTAAAGACACGGATTTAAACACCATTGATTTTTTTCTATTGTATTGTTTCTATTTAAGAAACATTTGATCTTGCATTTCTCACGTTTCACCTTTCACTCTGATTTTATTCTTTCCTTTACTCTTTTAATAAGTTGGATATTTAACTCATTATTATTTTTCAGAATTTCTTATTTTTTAATAAATGCACTTTCTGATATGTAGTTCTCTTTAAGCTTGCTATTTTTATATCCAGTGAGATTTATAACATAGGCAATGTTTTCGGTATCATCCAGGTCAAAGTATTTTAATTTTCATTGTAATTCCTTCTTTGAATATTGAATTATTTGGAAATGTGTGTTGTAAATTCCAAATAAATGGAAAGGATATTTATTTTTATTGAATTATAAGTTACTTTAAAATTATTTTTATGACCCTCCCCCACTTGTGCTCTGTCTCTCTCTGTCCATCAAAAATAAATAAATGTAAAAAATTTTTTAAATTATTTTTATGATGCCAGTTCCTTGAAATTTATTGTATCTTGTTTATGACTTAGTGTTTTTCATTTTTTATAATGCTTTTGTGTGTAAGGATAATGTATAATCTATACTTTCCAAAATAAGGTTCTAGGTATGTTATTGTGTTGCTTAAGTCTCCTAAATCCCCACTAATTGCTTTTTTCCTTATCTTTCAATTTCTGTGAAACATTGAAATCCCCCAACTATTTCATTAATTAGTCCATTTTTACTGTAGTTCTGTCAGCTAATGCTTTGTGCAGGTGCATACAGGTTTAGAATTGATATGTCTTTCAAAGAATTGACTTTTTATCATTACAAGAGTAGTCTTTAGTCTTAGGAATGTGTCTTGGTAGATTTTACGTGTATCCTCTATAAACCCTATATAGCTGGATTTAGATCCTGTGTTCATTGTGGCAGTCTCGACATCTGAATGGAGGTTTCAGGGTCACTACATTTTTTATTCAGATTTATTTATACTTTTATTTTGGTTTTTTTAGCAATTTTAATATTTTTGTAACATGCACACTAGAAAAACTTAAACATTTTAAACAATTTAAATATTCCTCGCTTGGATGTGGAGAAATGGGAACCCTCTTGCACTGTTGGAGGAAATGCAAACTGGTGCAGCCGCTCTGGAAGACAGTGTGGAGGTTCCTTAAAAAGTTAAAAATAGACCTACCCTATGATCCAGTAATAGCACTGCTAGGAATTTACCCAAGGGATACAGGAGTGCTGATGCATAGGGGCACTTGTACCCCAATGTTTATAGCAGCACTTTCAATAGCCAAATTATGGAAAGAGCCTAAATGTCCATCAACTGATGAATGGATAAGAAACTGTGGTTTATATAAACAATGGAATGCTACGTGGCAATGAGAAAGAATGAAATATGGCCTTTGGTAGCAATGTAGATGGAACTGGAGAGTGTTATGCTAAGTGAAAGAAGTCATACAGAGAAAGACAGACACCATATGTTTTCACTCTTATGTGGATCCTGAGAAACTTAACAGAAGACCATGGAGGAGGGGAAGGAAAAAAAAAGAGGTTAGAGAGCCAAAACATAAGAGACTCTTAAAAACTGAGAACAAACTGAGGGTTGATGGGGGGTGGGAGGGAGGAGGGCGCATGATGGGTATTGAGCAGGGCACCTGTTGGGATGAGCACTGGGTGTTGTATGGAAACCAATTTGACAATAAATTTCATATTAAAAATATAAATTAAATAAATAAAATTAAATAAATAATAAATAAATAAATATTCCTCACTTACCCAGGAAAATAAAAGGTTTTCTAAAGGAAGTATAGTCGATACACAACATTACATTAGTTTCAGGTGTGTATCATAGTGATTCAGCAACTATATATGCTATGCTGTGCTCATCACAAGTACAGCTGCCATCTTATTTTGAGTTTTCTGTTTTTCTTGATTTTTCTGATTCTTTTTTTCTCTTTTATTAATTGAGGTGTGTGTGTGCTCTTATGACATATTTAACACTCTGCTGCTAGAAGGTAGGAGTGTAGTATGTTTTGGATGCTATGTATGTCTATTTCAATTCTCTTAGCATTATGTAAGAAATTTTAGTATACTGACTGTGGTAAACAGAATAACGACACCTCAAAAAACTGTGTATATTCCAATCTCTGAGACCTGTGAACATTTTACTTCAGAGAATGTGATTGTGGTTACAGTCCTTGAGATGATGCATCATTCAGGCAGGCCCAACCTGATTAATTATTCCTTAAGAGCAAAGAAGCTTACAGGTTATGACCAGGGGAGATGTGACTACATGAGAATGATTAGAGAGAAGCAATTGTATTTAGTTTTAAAACAAAGGTGGCTGTGAGTCAGGAATATGTGCAGCCTCTAAAAACTACAAGAATTAAGGAAATAAATTGTCTTTTAGAGACTCCAGAAAGGAATGCAGTGCCACCAGCGCATGGACTTCATTCCAGCCAGAACTTTGTGAGACTTCTAACCACTACATTTGTAAATAATTTGTTACAACAGCAACAGAAATCTAACCTACACACTTAACAAGATATGAAGTTACTTAGTAGCAGATGATATCAGCAAGATGGCAGACTAAAATGCTCTAGGCCTCCATTCTCCCACAGAAACACCAAATAGCCAACAATATATGGAATGAAATAGTTTTGGGAAAGTGTTAGAACCACTTAAGAAGTTGCATTAGCCAAGTAAATTCTTAACTTGAAAGAAAAAGCCACATTTAAATCATCAGGAAATTTTATAGTATGTTTGCCTATTCCTAGTCCCACATCTTCCCCAGCACAGCACCATGTGATTGGGAGGAAGTGTTGCAATTTCTAATTCCTCCCTCAGGATAGAAGGAAAGCAATGGAATTTACTTGCCTGGGGGCTACCCAAGATACCTGCTTGTGTCTTGCCTTACTCAAAAGAGCTGACAGGAATGGTGCCATAGTTGAATGTCAAGATTGGAAGCTGCTGAAAGCAGTGGCAGATGCCACATTGTGTGAGAACTGCAGGGGGCCTACAGACACATGGGTGCCTGGGAGGAAGAATTACAAGCAGAGGAATGCATTAGAAATACAAGACCTTGACAGGAAGCAGGGGTGAGATTCTTAATGAAATTAAAACATTTAATGTTAGCTGTGTACAGGAAACTGGAAAAAATACACAGGGCCAAGAAGATACATCCTCATAAAATCTTTGAGAGGCCTCCAAGTCTCCACACTCTGCTGATTAGTTAGAATAGAGGCAGTCTTCAAAGACTGGGAGAAGTGGCAGTTTTTCCTAATACCTAATTTTCAACACAAGTTCACAAGTCATACAAACAAATGGTAAACAAACAAAAGAAATAACAAAACAAAATAAAACCAAACAACTGACCCCTTAGAAGAAAAAAAGTATATCTAAAGAACTCAACTGTAATGACTTCTGACTTACTTGACACAGATTTTATTTTTTATTTTTTTATTTTTTTAATTTTTTTTTCAACGTTTTTATTTATTTTTGGGACAGAGAGAGACAGAGCATGAACGGGGGAGGGGCAGAGAGAGAGGGAGACACAGAATCGGAAACAGGCTCCAGGCTCTGAGCCATCAGCCCAGAGCCCGACGCGGGGCTCGAACTCACGGACCGCGAGATCGTGACCTGGCTGAAGTCGGACGCTTAACCAACTGCGCCACCCAGGCGCCCCACTTGACACAGATTTTAAAGCAACTGTCTTAAATATGCTCAGGCATACTCAAACAGACCTGAGGACAGGTCACATGAAAATATCGAGCCCGAAGAGCAAAAAAAGAAAAAAAGAGAAAAAGAAAAGAAGAAGAAAAAGCAGACGTGAATAGCGGACAAGGGCTTATGACACCATCAAGCCATCTAATATAAACATGGGAATCCTAAAGAAAATAAAGGGGAAGAGAGCTTAGTGGAAAAAATAATGGCTGAAAACATCCCAAACTTGAGGAAAGAAATGGATCCATATATAAAAGAAGCTTAATAAACTCCAAGTAAGATAAACCAAATAAATTCACCCTGAGATACATTAGAATCAAGCTGTTAAAAGTCAAAGACAAAGAAAGTCTTGAAAACAGTAAGGAAAAAGTGATTCATCACATACAAGGGATCTTCAATATATTGTCAACGGATTTCTCAGAAGAGGACATTCAGGCTTAAAGTCAGGTGAATAGTGTATTCAAAATGCTGAGAAGTAACATCACCAAGATAGTTGAGTAGGTGGAGTAGGACACCACACAAAGAACACCAATTAGGCAACTATCTGTGAACAAAAATAGCTCCGGAAGAGCTTGGGGGTCCATTTGAGAACTTTAGCAACACAGTGGAGTAAAAGACCTGAGAATAACCCCACAGGAGGGTAGCAAAAACAGTTTCATTTTGCCTGTGTCATCCTACCCTGCTGGCTAGCACTGCTCAGCACCAAGAAGAAAATCCCTGATCTGAAGAGCTCCCCTCACTAGCAAAATGAGAGCAGAGTGAGCCTCAAGTTTCCCCAGGTATCGGGGTCTCTGCCCAAAGGACCTGCTCAATTTTCACCCCACCCAGAGACCAAAATAGCTGACACATGTAGAGACAGCTAGAAACAAGGAAGAAGGACAATGGCTACAAATCTCGGACACGTGACAGGAGTGACCACGGTTCCCAGTGGCTTGTTCTGAAGCCAGAAGCCTTCTGATGAGGACTAAGAACTCTTACAGATGCCAGACCCCTGCAGTTCTCATCACTGAGGACCTCATCATGAATGCCAGTGGACTACCTTGCAGATAATTCCAACAGTTTTTTTCCCCTGAGGAAACCAGTGGGCAGCACAGCCACCCCAGATCCCCTACAGCTTTCACTGCTGAGGTCCCCACATGTTTTCATGTTCACAGACACCAGCTGCCTCAGTGTCTCCCCTCAATTTTCTCCCCACACCAGCTATCCCAGCCAGAGCCACTCTGGATTCCCTGGGCCTGGGATCTCTACCAGCAGCCAGCTCTAGCCTCTGTGGCTGCAGATGCATGATGATAGCCTACGCACAGTGGCCAACTGCAACCACTGTGTTCATACCTGCAGTTAGCCCTACAGATGCATGAGTGTATGATGACAGCCCAGGCCCCCACAGCTGCTAGTGCACCTAGATCTAGCCCAACTTTTGTCATCACCCTCCACTATTGTGCACATTCCCACAGCAAGCCCCTACAGTTGCATGAGTGTATGCCAGCAGCCAAGGCCTCCACAGCTGTTGGGGGCTCAGATATTGCCCCAACTTCCATAACTGGCTGGCACTGTGACAGCCATGCACCTGCATGCTGCCACCCCCAAGTCCTGTCACTAGTATTCACTATTATGGACACACCAATAAACAACTTTCGCATCCACACATCTGCACATTGCAGGACTTGATGCCTGCCATTGGCCTCTACTCTTGTGCACAAGCCTGTAGGTAGCCTCAGCAGTCACACAAGTGCACATCAATAGCCAAGGTCTCCACAGCTACTCATTAACCAAGATCTAACCCTGACTCCTGTGGGAGCCCACCACTGTTGTGCACACACTTGAAGCTAGCACCGGTAGTCCTGCACTTGTTTATCTTGGGCCTCTATAGCCATGTGTGTGCCACAACTAGCCCCTGAAGAAAATAGAGTGCATACCAACAGCCCAAGCATCTACAGCTGCTTGTGCACCTAGATATGGCCCTGACTCCTGTCATTGGCCTGCACTGCTGCTCACACTTACCTGCAGCTAGCACTTGCAGGACTGCCCTTCCATCATGCGGATTCCAGCTCCTTTCATAGCACCCCCACAACTGTTGTGTGAATGTCCAAAGCTAGCCCCTGCAGCCTCAAGAGTATATACCACAGGCCAAGAGGCGCACAGCTGCTCATGCATTGGTTGCTGGTTCCAGCACCTGTCTCAGTCCTGCACCACTGCATGCACAAGCAACTAGCCCCTATAGCCAGTAATCTGCATACCACTGGCCCCAACTCCTACCACCATCTTCTACAGCCATGTGCATGCCTGCAGATAGTTCCTGCAGCCGTGAAAAAAATACATCAATAGCCAAATCCTCTACAGTTGCTAGGGCACCCAGAGACATCACTGATTTCTGTTACTGGCTTATACTACCATGTGTGCCTATACCTATCCCCCACAGAAGAACACCTATATGTCACCAGACCCAACTCCCTTCACCCATCACCATTGCTGTGTATGCACCTGTGGCATGTCCCTGAAGCCACACAAGTACACAATGACAACCTGAAAGCATGTAACTGCTCATGCATCTGACAACGGCCCCAGTCCTGCCACTGGAACAGATTCATTAGACTATTAGATGAATGAAATACAAAAGACAAATCAACTGACCTTCACTATGGCACTTGTAAGACCATCTCCCAATATCTTCACAGACAGAGTAAGATAAATAGAATTTAGATTCTAGAATACATTGCTGGATCAATAAAAGGTTGAACAAGTGTACCGAATAGGTGGTTGATGTCTAGCTGAATTCATATTTCCAGTGATTTTTTAATGTGAAATTTATTGTCAAATTGGTTTCCATACAACACCCAGTACTCACACCAACAGGTGCCCTCCTCAATACCCATCACCCACCCTCCCCTCCCTTCACCCCCCATAAACCCTTAGTTTGTTCTCAGTTTTTAAGAGTCTCTTATGTTTTGGCTCCCTCCCTCTCTAACCTTTTTTTCTCCTTCCCCTCCCCCATAGTCTTCTGTTAAGTTTCTCAGGATCCACATAACAGTGAAAATATATGGTATCTGTCTTTCTCTCTATGACTTATTTCACTTAGCATAACACTCTCCATTTCCATCCACGTTACTACCAAAGGCCATATTTCATTCTTTCTCATTGCCACATAGTATTACGTTGTGTGTGTAAACCACAATTTCTTTATCTATTCGTCAGTTGATGGACATTTAGGCTCTTTTCATAATTTGGCTATTGTTGGCCATCTGGATGTCTTCATTAAAGAAGTGTCTACTCATGTTTTCTGCCTGTTTCTTCACTGGATTATTTGTTTTTCAGGTGTGGAGTTTGGTGAGTTCTTTATAGATTTTGGATACTAGCCCTTTGTCCAATATGTCATTTGCAAATATCTTTTCCCATTCTGTTGGTTGCCTTTTAGTTTTGTTGATTGTTTCCTTTGCAGTGCAGAAGCTTTTTATCTTCATGAGGTCCCAATAGTTCATTTTTGCTTTTAATTCCCTTGCATTTGGGGATGTGTCAAGTAAGAAATTGCTGCGGCTGAGGTCAGAGAGGTCTTTTCCTGCTTTCTCCTCTAGGGTTTTGATGGTTTCCAGTCTCACATTCAGGTTCTTTATACATTTTGAGTTTATTTTTGTGAATGGTGTAAGAAAGTGGTCTAGTTTCAATCTTCTGCATGTTGCTGTCCTGTTCTCCACCACCATTTGTTAAAAAGACTGTCTTTTTTCCATTGGATATTCTTTCCTGCTTTGTCAAAGATTAGTTGGCCATACTTTTGTGAGTCTAATTCTGGGCTTGCCATTCGATCCCATTGGTCTATGTGTCTGTATTTGTGCCAAGACCATGCTGTCTTGATGATTACAGCTTTGTAGTAGAGGCTAAAGTCTGGGATTGTGATGCCTCCTGCTTTGGTCTTCTTCTTCAAAATTACTTTGGCTATTCGGGGCCTTTTATGGTTCCATACAAATTTTAGGATTGCTTGTTCTAGTTTCGAGAAGAATGCTGGTGCAATTTTGATTGGGATTGCATTGAATGTGTAGATAGCTTTGGGCAGTATTGACATTTTAACAATATTTATTCTTCCAACCCATGAGCACGGAATGTTTTTCCATTTCTTTATATCTTCTTCAATTTTCTTCATAAGCTTTCTGTAGTTTTCAGCATACAGACATTTTATATTTTTAGTTAGGTTTATTCCTAGGTATTTTATGCTTCTTGGTGCAATTGTGAATGGGATCAGTTTCTTTATTTGCCTTTCTGTTGCTTCATTATTAGTGTATAAGAATGCAACTGATTTCTGTACATTGATTTTGTATCCTGCAACTTTGCTGAATTCATATATCAGTTCTAGCAGACTTTTGGTGGAGTCTATCGGGTTTTCCATGTATAATATCATGTCATCTGCAAAAAGTGAAAGCTTGACTTCATCTTTGCCAATTTTGATGCCTTTGATTTCCTTTTGTTGTCTGATTGCTGATGCTAGAACTTCCAACACGATGTTAAACAACAGCGGTGAGAGTGGACATCCCTGTCGTGTTCCTGATCTCAGGGAAAAAGCTCTCAGTTTTTCCCCATTGAGGATGATGTTAGCTGTGGACTTTTCATAAATGGCTTTTATGATCTTTAAGTATGTTCCTTCTATCCCGACTTTCTCGAGGGTTTATATTAAGAAAGGTTGCTGAATTTTGTCAAAGGCCTTTTCTGCATCGATTAACAGGATCATATGGTTCTTATCTTTTCTTTTATTAATGTCATGTATCACGTTGATTGTTGCGAATGTTGAAGCAGACCTGCAGCCCAGGAATGAATCCCACTTGATCATGGTGAATAATTCTTTTTATATGCTGTTTAATTCGATTTGCTAGTATCTTATTGAGAATTTTTGCATCCATATTCATCAAGGATATTGGCCTGTAGTTCTCTTTTTTTGGTGGGTGTCTGTCTGGTTTAGGAATCAAAATAATGCTGGCTTCATAGAATGTGCCTGGAAATTTTCCTTCCCTTCCTATTTTTTAGAACAGCTTGAGAAGGATAGGTATTATCTCTGCTTTAAATGTCTGGTAGCATTCCCCTGGGAAGCCATCTGGTCTTGGACTCTTATATGTTGGGAGATTTTTGTTAACTGATTCAATTTCTTCACTGGTTATGGGTCTGTTCAAGTTTTATATTCCTTTCTGTTTGAGTTTTGGAAGTGTGTGGGTGTTTAGGAATTTGTCCATTTCTTCCAGGTTGTCCAGTTTGTTGGCATATAATTTTTCATAGTATTCCCTGATAATTGCTTGTATCTCTGAGGGACTGGTTGTAATAATTCCATTTTCATTCATGATTTTATCTATTTGGGTCATCTCCCTTTTCCTTTTGAGAAGCCTGGCTAGAGGTTTATCAATTTTGTTTATTTTTTCAAAAAAACAACTCTTGGTTTCATTGATCTTCTCTACAGATTTTTCTAGATTCTATATAGTTTATTTCTGCTCTGA
Source organism: Lynx canadensis (assembly GCF_007474595.2). Taxonomy (NCBI): domain Eukaryota; kingdom Metazoa; phylum Chordata; class Mammalia; order Carnivora; family Felidae; genus Lynx; species Lynx canadensis. Next base: position 109,510,685 of record NC_044310.1, read on the forward strand.
TCTTTATTATTTCTTTTCTTCTTCTGGGTTTGGGATGTCTTTGCTATTTTGCTTCTATTTCCTTTAGGTGTGCTGTTAGATTTTGTATTTGGGATTTTTCTTGTTTCTTGAGATAGGCCTGGATTGCAATGTATTTTCCTCTCAGGACTGCCTTTGCTGCATCCCAAAGCGTTTGGATTGTTGTATTTTCATCTTCATTTGTTTCCATACATTTTTAAATTTCTTCTCTAATCGCCTGGTTGACCCATTCATTCTTTAGTAGGGTGTTCTTTAACTTCCATGCCTGGGAGGTTTTCCAGACTTTTCCTGTGGTTGATTTCAAGCTTCATAGCATTGTGGTCTGAAAGTATGCATGGTATGATTTCAATTCTTGTATACTTATGAAGGGCTGTTTTGTGACTCAGTATATGATCTATCCTGGAGAATGTTCCATGTGCACTTGAGAAGAAAGTATATTCTGCTGTTTTGGGGTGCAGAGTTCTAAATATATCTGTCAAGTCCATCTGATCCAGTGTATCATTCAAGGCCCTTGTTTCTTTATTGACCGTGTGTCTAGATGATCTATCCATTTCTGTAAGTGGAGTGTTAAAGTCCCCTGCAATTACCACATTCTTACCAATAAGGTTGCTTAAGTTTGTGATTAACTGTTTTATATATTTGGGGGCTCCCATATTCTGCACATAGACATTTATAATTGTTACCTCTTCCTGATGGGTAGACCCTATAAGTATTATATAATGCCCTTCTTCATCTCTTGTTATAGCCTTTAATTTAAAGTCTAGTTTGTCTGATATAAGTATGGTTACTCCAGCTTTCTTTTGGCTTCCAGTAGCATGATAAATAGTTCTCCATCCCCTCACTCTCAATCTAAAGGTGTCCTCAGGTCTAAAATGAGTCTCTTGTAGACAGCAAATAGTTGGGTCTTGTTTTTTTTTTTTTTTATCCATTCTGATATCCTATGTCTTTTCGTTGGTGTATTTAGTCCATTTACATTCAGTGTTATTATAGAAAGATATGGGTTTAGAGTCATTGTAATGTCTGTAGGTTTCATGCTTGTAGTGATATCTCTGGTACATTGTGGTCCTTGCAACATTTCACTCACAGAATCCCCCTTAAGATTTCTCATAAGGCTGGTTTAGTGGTGATGAATTCCTTCAGTTTTTGTTTGGGAAGAACTTTATCTCTCTTATTCTGAATGACAGACTTGCTGGATAAAGAATTCTCAGCTGCATATTTTTTCTTCTCAGCACATTGAAGATTTCCTGGCATTTCTTTCTGGCCTAGATAGGTCTACCACTACTCTTATGGGTTTCCCTTTATATGTTAGAGCGTGTTTATCCCTAGCTGCTTTCAGAATTTTGTCTTTATCCTTGTATTTTGCCAGTTTCAATATGATATGTCATGCAGAAGATCGATTCAAGTTATGTCTGAAGGGAGTTCTCTGTGCCTCTTGGATTTCAATGCCTTTTTCCTTCCCCATATCAGGGAAGTTCTCAGCTATGATTTCTTCAAGTACACCTTCAGCACCTTTCTCTCTTCCTCTTCTGGAATTCCTATTATACGGATATTGTTCTGTTTGGTTGCATCACTTAGTTCTCTAATTCTCCCCTCATGTTCCTGGATTTTTTTATCTCTCTTTTTCTCAGCTTCCTCTTTTTCCATAATTTTATCTTCTAATTTGCCTATTCCCTCCTCTGTCTCTTCAATCCGAGCTGTGGTCATTTCCATTTTATTTTGCAACTCATTTATTGCATTTTTTAGTTCCTCATGACTAATTCTTATTTGCTTAATCTCTGTACCAATAGATTCTCTGCTGTCTTCTATGCTTTTTTCAAGCACAGCGATTAACTTTATGACTATTATTCTAAATTCTTTTTCCGTTAAATTGCTTAAATCCTTTTTGATCAATTCATTAGCTGTCGCTACTTCCTGGAGTTTCTTTTGAGGAGAATTCTTCTGTTTCGTCATTTTGGATAGTCCCTGGGGTGGTGCAGAACTGCAGGGCACTTCCACTGTGCTGTCTGGAGTAACTTGTGTTTGTGGGCGGGGCCACAGTCAGACTTGATGTCTCTCCCCAATCCACAGCTGGGTCCATAGTCAGACTGGTGTGTACCTTACCTTCCCCTCTCCCAGGGGCAGGAATCACTGTGGAGTGGTGTGACCCCCGTCTGGGCTATTTGCACACTGCCAGACTTGTGGTGCTGTTTCAATGGGATCTGGCATATTAGCTGGGGTGGATCCACAAGGTACACAGGGGCAGGAGGGGTAAGCTTAGCTCACTTTGTCATCAGTGGTCCCCTGTGGGAGGGGCCCTGCAGCACCTGGAGGGAGGCAGACCCATCAGAGGGATGGATCCATAGAAGCACAGCATTGGGTGTTTGCACGGTGTGAGTAAGTTTGGTGACCGGAACTGGTTCCCTTTGGGATTACAGCTGGGGGATGGGAGAGGGCGATGGCGATGGCCAGTGCCTTTGTTCCCCACCAAGCTGAGCTCTGTCTTCCAGGGTTCAATACCTCTCCCTCCTGGTGTCCTCTTGCCCCCCCACTCTCCAAGCAGAGCTATTTACTTATAACATTCCAGATATTAAGTCCCGCTACCTGTCAGAACTCACACAATCTGGGCCTTCCACTCTTGCAAGCCAGACTCGGGGATTCTGCCTTGCCGGCCAGGCTGCCTCTCCACTGCCCCGGCTCCCTCCCACCAGTCCGTGTAGCATGCATTGCCTCTCTGCCCCTCCTACCTTCTTCTGTTGGCCTCTTGTCTAGGCTTGGCTCTGGAGAGTCCATTCTGCTAGTCTTCTGGTGGTTTTCTGGGTTATTTAGGCATATATGGGTGGAATCTAAGTGATCAGCAGGATGAGGTGAGCCCACTGTCCTCCTACACTCCCATCTTACTGGTACTTTCTCCAGTGATATTTGACAAGAACAAACAAAAAAAAAAAACTGCATGTGTTTACACCCAGCACCTGCAGCTGACCCATGCAGCTAAGCATGTGCACACCACCTGCTGTGGTTGCCTTCACCACCTGCCCCAGTCCCTTGCTCCTGGACATAAGACACAAAGATTCAAGCAGGTCTGGTACCCACCACGTAACCCCCATTAACTATCAATGATCACACAGTTGTCAATGTTGTGGGCACCAGCTGCCTGAACTGATAAGACACTATGCCCCTCAGGCCCAGAGCCACCACTTGACCTCACACTTGCTGCCCTGTGCTACCATACCTGAGACCACAGCATGCTGTGTGCTCCCCTGCCATCATTCAGGGGTAAGCCTTTCCTTCCAAAGTCAGTCCACAAAGACTAGAAAAGGTGACTGCTCCTTGATAATGCATAGAAACCTATGCAAGACTGCAGGGATCATGAAGAATCAGAAAAACATATCACCAAATGTATACAATAAACTCAGTAACTGACCCCTAAAAAAAATGAGATCCACAAACTGCCTGATAAGAATTCAAAATAATTATTCTAAAAAAGATAACAAGAAAAGAGGGGGAAGATGGTGGCATAGGAGGACGCTGGGCTCACCGTGCATCCTGCTGATCACTTAGATTCCACCTACACCTCCCTAAATAACCCAGAAAACCACCAGAAGATTAGAAGAATGGAGTCTCTGGACCCAAGCGCAGTCAAGAGGCTCACGGAAGAGGGTAGGAAGGGCGGCAAGGCGGTGCATGCTACACGGACTGGCAGGAGGGAGCCAGGGTGGAGGGGTGGCCCACAGGCCAAGCAGAGACCCCGAGTCTGGCTTGCAAAAGGAGAGGGGCCAGATGGACTGTGTTTGGACAGCGAGAGGGACTTAACATCTGGAAGGTTATAAGTTAACAGCTCTGCTCAGAGAGTGGGAAGGCTGGAGGAAAATGGGAGGGACAGTTGCTGAGTCCCGGGATGACACAGCTCAGTTTGGCGGGGAACAAAGGCGCTCTCCAGCGCCATCTCCCTCGCCCATCCCCCAGCCAAAATCCCAAAGGGAACCAGTTCCTGCCAGGGAACTTGCTTGCACTGCACAAACACCCAACACTGTGCTTCTGAGAAGCCACACTTCTGGCAGTGGGTCTGACTCCCTTCCACTGCCTCAGGGCCCCTCCCGAAGCAGATCACTGAAAGAGAAGTGATCTGAACCCTCCCCTCCCGCCCCCATGCACCTTGACTATCCATCCCAACTAATACGCAGATCCCCAGCACCACAAGCCTGGCAGTGTGCAAGTAGCCCAGACGGCCAGGCCACCCCACAGTGAATCCTGCCCCTAGGAGAGGGTAAGAGAAGGTACACACCAGTCTGACTGTGGCCCCAGCAGTGGGCTGGGGGCAGACACCAGGTCTGACTGCGGCCCCACCCACCAACACAAGTTATTCCAGACAGCACAGAAGTGCCCTGCAATTCCGCACCACTCCAGGAATGACTAAACGGAATAATTCCCCTCAAAAGAATCTCCAGGAAATAACAACAGCTAATGAACTGATCAAAAAGGATTTAAACAATATAACAGAAAGTGAATTTAGAATAATAGTCATAAAATTAATTGCTGCGTTTGAAAATAGTATAGAGGACAGCAGAGAATCTATTGCTACAGAGATCAAGGGACTAAGGAATAGTCAGGAGGAGCTAAAAAAAGCAATAAACGAGTTGCAAAATAAAATGGAAACAACCACAGCTCGGATTGAAGAGGCAGAGGAGAGAATACGTGAACTAGAAGATAAAATTATGGAAAAAGAAGAAGCTGAGAAAAAGAGAGATAAAAAAAAATCCAGGAGTATGAGGGGAAAATTAGAGAATTAAGTGATGCACTAAAGAGAAATAATATACGCATAATTGGTATTCCAGAGGAGGAAGAGAGAGGGAAAGGTGCTGAAGGTGTACTTGAAGGAATCATAGCTGAGAACTTTCCTGATCTAGGCAAGGAAAAAGGCATTGAAATCCAAGAGGCACAGAGAACTCCCTTAAGACGTAACTTGAATTGATCTGTACAACATATCATAGTGAAACTGGCAAAATACAAGGATAAAGAGAAAATTCTGAAAGCAGAGAGGGATAAACATGCTCTAACATATAAAGGGAGACCTATAAGACTCGTGACCAATCTCTCTTCTGAAACTTGACAGGCCAGAAAGGAATGGCAGGAGATCTTCAATGTGAGGAACAGAAAAAATATGCAGCCGAGAATCTTTATCCAGCAAGGCTGTCATTTAGAATACAAGGAGAGATAAAGGTCTTCCCAAACAAACAAAAACTGAAGGAATTCGTCACCATTAAACCAGCCCTACAAGTTCCCCCCTAAGGGGGACCCTGTGAGACAAAGTACCAGAGATATCACTACAAGCATGAAACCTGCGGACATCACAATGACTCTAAACCCATATCTTTCTATAATAACACTGAATGTAAACGGACTAAATACGCCAACCAAAAGACATAGGATATCAGAATGGATAAAAACACAAGACCTATCTATTTGCTGTCTACAAGAGACTCATTTCAGACCTGAGGACACCTTTAGATTGAGAGTGAGGGGATGGAGAACTATTTATCATGCTACTGGAAGCCAAAAGAAAGCTGGAGTAACCATACTTATATCAGACAAACTAGACTTTAAATTAAAGGCTATAACAAGAGATGAAGAAGGGCATTATATAATACTTATAGGGTCTACCCATCAGGAAGAGGTAACAATTATAAATGTCTATGCGCAGAATATGGGAGCCGCCAAATATATAAAACAGTTAATCACAAACTTAAGCAACCTTATTGGTAAGAATGTGGTAATTGCAGGGGACTTTAACACTCCACTTACAGAAATGGATAGATCATCTAGACACACGGTCAATAAAGAAACAAGGGCCCTGAATGATACATTGGATCAGATGGACTTGACAGATATATTTAGAACTCTGCATCCCAAAACAACAGAATATACTTTCTTCTCGAGTGCACATGGAACATTCTCCAAGATAGATCACATACTGGGTCACAAAACAGCCCTTCATAAGTATACAAGAATTGAAATCATACCATGCATACTTTCAGACCACAATGCTATGAAGCTTGAAATCAACCACAGGAAAAAGTCTGGAAAACCTCCCAAAGCATGGAGGTTAAAGAACACCCTACTAAAGAATGAGTGGGTCAACCAGGCAATTAGAGAAGAAATTTAAAAATGTATGGAAACAAACGAAAATGAAAATACAACAATCCAAACGCTTTGGGATGCAGCAAAGGCAGTCCTGAGAGGAAAATACATTGCAATCCAGGCCTATCTCAAGAAACAAGAAAAATCCCAAATACAAAATCTAACAGCACACCTAAAGGAAATAGAAGCAGAGTAGCAAAGACAGCCTAAATCCAGCAGAAGAAGAGAAATAATGAAGATCAGAGCAGAAATAAACAATATAGAATCTAAAAAAAATGGTAGAGCAGATCAATGAAACCAAGAGTTGGTTTTTTGAAATAAACAAAATTGACAAACCTCTAGCCAGGCTTCTCAAAAGGAAAAGGGAGATGACCCAAATAGATAAAATCATGAATGAAAATGGAATTATTACAACCAGTCCCTCAGAGATACAAGCAATTGTCAGGGAATACTATGAAAAATTATATGCCAACAAACTGGACAACCTGGAAGAAATGGACAAATTCCTAAACACCCACACACTTCCAAAACTCAACCAGGAGGAAATTGAAAGCTTTAACAGACCCATAACCAGTGAAGAAATTGAATCAGTCATCAAAAATATCCCAACAAATAAGAGCCCAGGACCAGATGGCTTCCCAGGGGAGTTCTACCAGACGTTTAAAGCAGAAATGATACTTATCCTTCTGAATCTATTCCAAAAGATAGAAAGGGAAGGAAAACTTCCAGACTCATTCTATGAAGCCAGTATTACTTTGATTCCTAAACCAGACAGAGACCCAGTAAAAAAAGAGAACTACAGGCCAATATCCCTGATGAATATGGATACAAAAATTCTCAATAAGATACTAGCAAATCGAATTAAACAGCATATAAAAAGAATTATTCACCATGATCAAGTGGGATTCATTCCTGGGCTGCAGGTCTGCTTCAACATTCACAAATCAATCAACGTGATACATGACATTAATAAAAGAAAAGATAAGAACCATATGATCCTGTTAATCGATGCAGAAAAGGCCTTTGACAAAATTCAGCAATGTTTCTTAATATAAACCCTCGAGAAAGTCGGGATAGAAGGAACATACTTAAAGATCATAAAAGCCATTTATGAAAAGTCCACAGCTAACATCATCCTCAATGGGGAAAAACTGAGAGCTTTTTCCCTGAGATCAGGAACACGACAGGGATGTCCACTCTCACCGCTGTTGTTTAACATCGTGTTGGAAGTTCTAGCATCAGCAATCAGACAACAAAAGGAAATCAAAGGCATCAAAATTGGCAAAGATGAAGTCAAGCTTTCGCTTTTTGCAGATGACATGATATTATACATGGAAAACCCGATAGACTCCACCAAAAGTCTGCTAGAACTGATACATGAATTCAGCAAAGTTGCAGGATAAAAAATCAATGAACAGAAATCAGTTGCATTCTTATACACTAATAATGAGCAACAGAAAGACAAATAAAGAAACTGATCCCATTCACAATTGCACCAAGAAGCATAAAATACCTAGGAACAAATATAACCAAAGATGTAAAATGTCTGTATGCTGAAAACTATAGAAAGCTTATGAAGGAAATTGAAGAAGATATAAATAAATGGAAAAACATTCCGTGCTCATGGGTTGGAAGAATAAATATTGTTAAAATGTCAATAATGCCCAAAGCTATCTACACATTCAATGCAATCCCAATCAAAATTGCATCAGCATTCTTCTCGAAACTAAAACAAGCAATCCTAAAATTTGTATGGAACCATAAAAGGCCCCGAATAGCCAAAGTAATTTTGAAGAAGAAGACCAAAGCAGGAGGCATCACAATCCCAGACTTTAGCCTCTACTACAAAGCTGTAATCATCAAGACAGCATGGTATTGGCACAAAAACAGACACACAGACCAATGGAATAGAATAGAAACCCCAGAACTAGACCCACAAACATATGGCCAACTAATCTTTGACAAAGCAGGAAAGAACATCCAATTGAAAAAAGACAGTCTCTTTAACAAATGGTGCTGGAAAAACTGGACAGCAACATGCAGAAGATTGAAACTAGACCACTTTCTCACACCATTCACAAAAATAAATTCAAAATGGATTAAGGACCTGAATGTGAGACAGGAAACCATCAAAACCCTAGAGGAGAAAGCAGGAAAAGACCTCTCTGACCTCAGCCACAGCAATTTCTTACTTGACACATCCCCAAATGCAAGGGAATTAAAAGCAAAAATGAATTCCTGGGACCTTATGAAGATAAAAAGCTTCTGCACAGCAAAGGAAACAACCAACAAAAATAAAAGGCAACCAATGGAATGGGAAAAGATATTTGCAAATGACATATTGGACAAAGGGCTAGTATCCACAATCCATAAACAGCTCACCTAACTCCACACCTGAAAAACAAATAACCCAGTGAAGAAATGGGCAGAAAACATGAATAGACACTTCTCTAACGAAGACATCCGGATGGCCAACAGGCACATGAAAAGATGCTCAGCCTCGCTCCTCATCAGGGAAATACAAATCAAAACCACACTCAGATATCACCTCACGCCAGTCAGAGTGGCCAAAATGAACAAATCAGGAGACTATAGATGCTGGAGAGGATGTGGAGAAACAGGAACCCTCTTGCACTGTTGGTGGGAATGCAAACTGGTGCAGCCACTCTGGAAAACAGTGTGGAGGTTCCTCAAAAAATTAAAAATAGACCTACCCTATGACCCAGCAATAGCACTGCTAGGAACTTACCCAAGGGATACAGGAGTACTGATGCATAGGGGCACTTGTATCCCAGTGTTTATAGCAGCACTCTCAACAATAGCCAAATTATGTAAAGAGCCTAAATGTCCATCAACTGATGAATGGATAAAGAAATTGTGGTTTATGTACTACATGGCAATGAGAAAGAATGAAATATGGCCCTTTGTAGCATCATGGATGGAACTGGAGAGTGTGATGCTAAATGAAATAAGCCATACAGAGAAAGACAGATACCATATGTTTTCACTCTTATGTGGATCCTGAGAAACTTAACAGAAACCCATGGGGAGGGGAAGGAAAAAAAAGAGAAAAAAGAGGTTTAGAGTGGGAGAGAGAGACAAAGCATAAGAGACTCTTAAAAACTGAAAACAAACTGAGGGTTGATGGAGGGTGGGAGGGAGGGGAGTGTGGGCGATGGGTATTGAGGAGGGCACCTTTTGGGATGAGCACTGGGTTTGTATGGAAACCAATTTGACAATAAATTTCATATATTGAAAAGAAAAAATAAATAAATAAATAAAAAAGATAACAAAATTAGGAAAATAATTCAAGAACATGACATCAACAAAGATATAGAATGAGATCAACAAAGATGTAGAAAACAGAAGAAGAACCAAACAAATTTTATAACAGAAGAATACAATGACTGGACTAAAACAAATATATATATATATATATATATATATATATATGAATATGTATCATATCGTATATATAAATATATATATACACACACGCGCAAATTTATATATCTATATCTATATCTGTATATATAGATATATAAAATAGAGCTCTTCAGTAACAGACTTGATCAAGCAGAAGAATCAGTGAACTTGAAGACAGGTCATTCAAATTTATGATGTCAAAGGAGAAAAAGAAATGGAAAGGAATGTAGATACCCAATGGTACTTATAAGACACCATCAAAAAAACAATATTTGCACTATGGGAATCTAAGAAGGTAAAGAGAAAAAAGGAAAGAAGCAAATAGTTTACTTAAAAGAATAATAGAATAAACTTCCCAATTCTGGAGAAAGATATGGATACCCAGTGTGTATGTACCCAGTACACAATGAAATCAGTAACTGACCCCTCAACAAAATGGAGATACCAAATTACCTGATAAATAATTCAAAATAATTGTTCTCATATTATAACAAATTTAGGAAAATAATACAAGAACATGAGAAGGTCAACAAAGATATTAAATGATAAGGTAAGATCCAATCCGAAGAAGACTTCACTGAGACTCATTATAATCAAATTGTCAAAAGTCCAAGACAAAGAGAGAATTTTGAAGCAGTAAGAGAAAAGAAGCTTGTCAATGTCTGTATAGAACCTGTTTGTGTGACTTGTCATGGATTTCTGCCCCAGAACTGCACATACACGGTCATGGAGGGTTTGGTTGGTTTGGGCTCCATATCTGACCTTGGGATCAGAATTGGCCCTTCTGTTCCTGATGACGAGAGGGATTTATGGACTTCACATTCCTCCTGGAGACAGACCAGGGATGGATCCTGGAGGGAAAAGGAATAAACAAACACCCAGGCTCCTAAGATTGTGAGATATGACAAGAAAAAAAAGAAGAAAACAGTTTGCTCAGGACTGCACTTAAGCAAATTTAATGACTAACCATATAGTCATGGTATATCTATTTCCAGTTAGTTAGTTGGGAATAGTTCATTGGAAGGCTCACCTGAGGGAGGACGCTTTGCCCGGGACCCTCAGTAGAGACTGCCACTGGGCTGTTCACTGCAGCGCTTCCCCAGCCAGAGGCTGGATATTGTGACTACCCGATTTGATGTATTAAGCCTTCTTTGTTTTTCTCTGTACTTCTCTCCCTCTTTATATTTAATGTAATTGTTTAATTCCATATATTCCCTTTCCCTTATAATTAATAGGATATTTGTATCCAGCAAACATGCTAAAAGAATAGATCTCAATGTTCTTACCAACACCACCACCACTACCACTACCACCACCACTACCACTACCACTACCACCACCACCAACAACAACAATAACAAAGCAATCATAGGAAGTGATGAATATGTTTGTGGTAATAATTTCATAATGTATACATGTCAAAATATTGTATTTTACAGCTTAAATATATATAATTTTATTAGTCAATAACAAATAAAAATGTTTTTAAAATAAAATGCTGGAAGAAAAAAGTCCACTAAGAACACTATTCAGCAATACTATCCTTCAAAACAATAGAGAAATTAATACATTCTTAGATAAACAAAAGCTAAGAGAGTTCTTTCCAATATACTTGTCCTACAGAAAAGGCAAAAGAGAGTCCTTTAAGGTAAATAAAGGAATGATAGATAGTAACTCAAAGTCAGAAAAATACATAAAGGTCCATAGTAAAAAATATACAGACAAATAGAAAACCTGTATTATTTTAAATATGGTGTGTAACCACTTTTAAACCAATATTACAGGATTTAAAACACAAAAACATAAAAAATAATTATAAATCTATATTCATGGGTATATAATATCTAAACATGTAATTTGAAAAACCTATAAGGTAAAGTGATGGATAGAGCTATAAAGGAGACAAGTTTTTGTGTTTGATTTAAGTTGTTATCAGTGTAAACAGTTTCCTATACCTTTAGGGTTTTTTTTTTGTAATCCCTATAGTAACTACAATCACTATGGAATATAGACAAAAAAGAACTGAGAATGGAAACAAAAGATGTCAGCCGCCCCCCCAAAAAAAAGAAGAAAGAAAGAAAGAAGGAAGGCAATAGGGAGAAAACAAAATACAAAAAGAGAAAAGAAATTAAGACATGCGGATAACAATTAACAAAATGGCAATAGTAAGTCCTTCCCTATTAGTAATTGTTTTAAATGTAAAAAACCTAAACAAAATAACATAGATTTGCAGAAGATTTAAAAAATCAGGATCCAACTATATGTTGTCTAAAAGACATTCACTTTAGACCTAAGGGCATGCATAGGTTGAAAGTAAAAGAATGGATACATAGATCCCATGTGAATAGCAACCAAAGGAGAACAGGGGGGCTATACAATATCAGGAAAAAACCAAGTTTAAGTAAAATATTGTTACAAAATGCAAAATATTATATAATGATAAAAGGGTCAAAACACCAAGAAGTTTGTAAATATTTATAAACATATACATGCACAAAATACCAAAGCTCTTAAGTAGACAGCTTTGAGTTAATGGTAGGCTAGACTACCCCACTTCCAGCAACGGATGGAACCATTAGACAGAACATCAGAAAAGAGAGGACTTGAACAGCACTGACACATGGAACCTTATAGACAGATACAGAACAACCCACCCAGCGACATTAGAACACTTATTTTTCTCAAGGGTGTATGGACCATCCTCCAGGATAGACTATATGTTAGGTTACAAAACAAGTCTTAATAAATGTATAAATACTGAAATCATAGAAGTTATCTTTTCTAATCACAAGCTAATGAAACTATAAATCAAAATAAGGGCACTAGTAAATCCATTAATAAGTGGAAACTAAATAACACACACTTAAACAACAAATGTATCAAAGAAGAAATCACAAGGGAAATTAGCAAATATCTTGAGATAAATGAAAACAAATAAAAATATGCCAACACTTACAGGATGCAGTGAAAGCAGTAACAACAGAGATATTTGGAGCTGTAAATGCCTACATTAAAAAAGAGGAAATCCTTAAAATAAAAACCCTAAACTTTACATTTTAAAATGCTAGAGAAAGAACAACCTATATCCAAATGTAGCAGAAGGAAGAAACTAATAAATATTAGAGCAGAGTAAATGAAATAGAGAAGAGAAAATCAATGAAAGCCAAGAGTTCATTATTTAAGAAATATTTTTTATGTTTATTTATGTTTGAAAGAGAGAGAGAGACAGAGTGTAAGCAGGGGAGGAGCAGAGAGAAAGGGAGACATAGAATCTGAAGCAGGGTCTAGGCTCTGAGCCCAGCATGGGACTTGAACCCACAACGGTGAGATCATTACCTGAGCAGAAGTTGGATGCTTAATGGACTAAGTCACCCATGTGTCCATGGAGTTAGTTCTTTAAAAATATCAATGAAATTGATAAGACTTTACCTATATTAAGAAAAGAAGAAAGAAGAATGAAATAACTAATATCAGAAATGAAAGGGGATATAGTAATAAATTTTACAGAAATGAAAGGTTATAATAACATATAATAACATAATAACATATTATATAATAACATATAAAACATATAATAACACCACATATAATACATATAACATATTATATAATAACATATAATAACATATAATAACATAATAACTGTATGCCAACAAATTCAACAAAATACATGAAATAGGATAAATTCTTTGAAACATGTAACCTATTATGGCTGAGATATGGATAAATTGAAAAGCTGAACAGATCTATAAATCAGAAAGAGATTGAATCAGTAATAAAAAATAATCTTCCCAAAAGAAAATCCCAGAAACAGATGGCTTCACTGGTGAATTCTATACAATATGTAAAGAAGAATTAATGCCAATTATTCTCAAACTCTTCCCAAAAGATGAAGAGAACACTTTTAAATTTATTCCATGAGGCGAGCATTACTCTGATACCAAAGCCAGAAAAAAGACACTACAGAAAGGAAAAATAACAAGTGCTGGTGAGGATGTGGAGAAAGAGAAACCTTATGCTCTGTTGCCAGGAACATAAATTGGTGCAATCACTGTGGAAAACAGTGTGAAGGTTTCTCAAAAAATTTTTAAAAGAAATGCATATGGTCCAGTAATTCCACAACTGGGTATTTAACCAAAGAAAATAAATAAAAGCACTAATTTGAAAAGATAAATGCACCCTTATGTTTATTGTGGCATTATTTACAATAGCAGAGATGTGGAAGCAACTCAAGTATCCTCTGATAGATGAATGGATAAAGAAGTGTCATGTATACATATTAGAATATTATGCAGCTATAAAGATGAATGATATCTTGCCATTTGTGACAACATGAATGGACCAGAAGGTATTATGCTAAGTGAAATAAGTCAGACAGAGAAAAACAAAAATCATATGATTTCACTTATATGTGTAATCCAAAACAAAAACAAAAACAAAAGAAATGAGCAAACAAACAAAAAGCAAAAATAGACTCATAAATATAGAGAACAAACTTATGGTTTCCAGAAAGGAGGGAGGTGGAGGAATGGGAAAAATGGGTGAATGAGAGTGGGAGGTATAGACTTCCAGTCGTGAAGTGATTAACTCAGAGGGTGAAAGGCATAGCATAGGGAATACATTCAATGGTATTGTGACAGCTTTGTCTGGTGACAGATGGGAAGTACACTTGTGGTGAGCATAGCAAAACATGAGAATTGTCAAAAAAAAAAAAAAAAAAGAGTTCTCAAATCAGCATGTTGTATACCCGAAACCAATATAACATTGTGGGTCAACTATACTTCAATAAAAATTATAAAAATTAAAAAAAATAACATTACAGATTTATATTCCTCATGAATATTGATGGAAAAATTCTCAATAAGACACTAGCAAACAGAATTTAACAGCAGGTTAGAAGGATTATGCACCACAACCCAATGGGACCTATTCCTGGAACACCAGGTTGGTTCAACACATGAAAATTCATCAGTGCACCACACCACACTAACCCTATTCCTGGGACGCCAGGATGGCTCAACACATGAAAATTAATCGGTGTACCACACCACACTAACCCTATTCCTGGAACGCCAGGATGGTTCAACACATGAAAACTAATCAGCGTACCACACCACATTAACAGAATGAAGGAAGAAAAAAACCACATGATCATCTCAAGTAATGCAGAAAAAATGTTTGACAATATTGAGCATTATTTCATGATAAAAATAGTCAATAAGTTAAAAACTAGAAAGAATTACCTCAGCATAATCAAGACCATATATGAAAATCCCACACAGTTAGCATGATACTAAATGGTGAAAGACTGAAAGTTTTTCCTCTCAGATCTGGAACAAAACAAAGATACATGCTTTCATTACTTATATTTAGCATAGTACTGAAAGTCCTAGCCAAGAACAATTAGACAAGAAAAAATAAATAAAAGGCATCCAAATTACAAAGTAAGAAGCAAATAAATCTGTGTTCACAACTGACATGATCTTATATATAGAAAACCCTAAAGATACCACCCGCCGAAAAAACTGTTCTAACAAACCAAAAAAGAATCAGCAAAGTTGACATGTACAAAATCAAGACACAATTTCTATACAATTTCTGTACAATAATGAACAATCCAAAAACAAAAACTTTACTTAAAAAACTATTTACATTAACACCAAAAAGAATAACACACCTGGAATACACTTAGCCAAGGAACTGAAAAACTTGTACACTGAAACCTACAAAGATGGTGTTAAAAGAAATTAAAGAATATTTGAATAAATGGAAACACATCTTGTGTTCACAAATTGGAAGATTTATACTATTAAGATGTCAATACTACATGAAGCTATCCACAGACTTAATGCAATCCCTCTTAAAATCCCAAAGTTGGCTTTTGAAGAAATATAAATGTTCATCTCAAAATTCTTGTGGAATTTCAATGGAACTTGAATAGCCAAAACAATCTTGAAAAAGAACAAATTTGAAGATCTCATATTTCCTGATTTCCAAACTTATTGCAATGTTGCAATAATCAAAACGGTGTGATATGGCATAAAGACAGACCTATGGAATAAAAGGGAGTGTCCAGAAATAAATCTTCACATATATGGTCAAATGACATTCTACAGGAGTACCAAAACTAATCATCAGAGTTAAAAGGGAATCTTTGGAATGGGAGGGAATATTTGCTAAGACGTAAATATCCCGGATATGTAAAGAAATACAACAAAAAACAATGAAAACCTATTTTAAAAAATGAACAAAGTCCTTAAATAAGCATTTCTCCAATAAATTATTGTAAAGGACAATAATCACATCACTAATCAGGGAAATGCAAATCAAAACCACAATGAGATACCACCTCACACCCATTAAAATGCCTACTATTTAAAAATATATATACACAAAAAATAGCAATTGTTTCTGAGCACATGGAGAAGTGGGAATCCTTGTATACTGTTGGTGGGAATTAGAAATGGCAGTTCTTCTTCTGTATGTTGTAAGTGGTCCAGGTTCATTCTTCTGCATGTCGTTGTCCAGTTTCCCAGCACCACTTGCTGAAGAGACTGTCTTTATTCCACTGGATATTCTCTCCTGCTTTGTCAAATATTAGTTGACCATAGGTTTGTGGGTCCATTTATGGGTGCTCTATTCTGTTCTATTAATCTGAGTGTCTGTTCTTGTGCCAATACCATATTGTCTTGATGATTACAGCTTTGTAGTACAGCTTGAAGTCCGGGATTGTGATGCCTCTTGCTTTGGTTTTCTTTTTCAAGATTGCTCAAAATGGGTGAAAGACCTAAATGTAAGACAGGAAGCCATCAAAATCCTCAAAGAGAAAGCAGGCAAAAACCTCTTTGATCTTGGATGCAGCAACTTCTTACTCAACACACCTCCAGAGGCAAGGGAAACAAAAGCAAAAATGAACTACTGGGACCTCATCAAAATAAAAAGCTTCTGCACAGCGAAGGAAATAATCAGCAAAACTAAAAGGCAACCGACAGGATGGGAGAAGATATTTGCAAATGACATATCAGATAAAGGGTTAGTATCCAAAATCTATAAACAACTTATCAAACTCAACACTCAAAAAGAAACAAATAATCCAGTGAAGAAATGGGCAAAAGACATGAATAGACATTTCTCCAAAGAAGACATCCAGATGGCCAACTGACACATGAAAAAAATGCTCAACATCACTCATCATCAGGGAAATACAAATCAAA
Source organism: Lynx canadensis (assembly GCF_007474595.2). Classification (NCBI taxonomy): domain Eukaryota; kingdom Metazoa; phylum Chordata; class Mammalia; order Carnivora; family Felidae; genus Lynx; species Lynx canadensis. The sequence continues at coordinate 109,527,457 of NC_044310.1, forward strand.
ACCACAATGAGATACCACCTTATCCCTGTCAGAATGGCTAACATTAACAACTCAGGCAACAACAAATGTTGGCAAGGATGTGGAGAAAGAGGATCCCTTTTGCATTGTTGGTGGCAGTGCAAGCTGGTGCAGCCACTCTGGAAAACAGTATGGAGGTTCCTCAAGAAACTAAAAATAGAACTACCCTATGACCCAGCAATTGCACTAGTAAGCACTTACCCAAGGGATACAGGTGTGCTGTTTTGAAGGGGCACATACACCCCCATGTTTATAGCAGCACTATCAGCAATAGCCCAAGTATGGAAAAAGCCCAAATGTCCATCGATGGATAAATGGGTAAAGAAGATGTGGTATATATATATATATATATATATATATATATACCCACAATGGAGTATTACTCTGCAATCAAAAAGAATGAGATCTTGCCATTTGCAACTACATGGATGGAACTGGAGGGTATTATGCTAAGTGAAATTAGTCAGAGAAAGACAAATATCATATGACTTCACTAATATGAGGACTTTAAGAGACAAAACAGATGAACATAAAGGAAGGGAAGCAAAAATAATATAAAAACAGGGAGGGGGACAAAATAGAAGAGACTCATAAATATGGAGAACAAACTGAGGGCTACTGGAGGGGGTGTGGGAGGGGGGATGAGCTAAATGGGTAAATAACACTAAGGAATCTACCCCAGAAATCATTGTTGCACTATATGCTAACTAATTTGGATGCAAATTTAAAAAAATATAAAATTAAATTTAAAAAAAAGGAAATGGCAGTCTTCAAAAATTTAAATTAGAATCATGATATAATTCAACAATTCCTCTTTGAGGTACCTAGCAAAAAGAATTAAATTAGGGTCTTGGAAAAGATATTTCTGTACTGATGTCATAGCAGCATTACTCACAATAGCCAAGAGGTAGAAGCAACCAAAGTGTCATCCATTGAGAGAACAATGGCTGAACAAAATTTAGTATGCATACACAATGTTGCCTTTTAGTTTTGCTGATTATTTCCTTCGCTGTGCAGAAGCTTTTTATTTTGATGAGGTCCCAGTAGTTCATTTTTGCTTTTGTTTCCCTTGCCTCTGGAGGTGTGTTGAGTAAGAAGTTGCTGCATCCAAGATCAAAGAGGTTTTTGCCTGCTTTCTCTTTGAGGATTTTGATGGCTTCCTGTCTTACATTTAGGTCTTTCATCCATTTTGAGTTTATTTTTGTGTGTGGTGTAAGAAAGTGGTCCAGGTTCATTCTTCTGCATGTCGCTGTCCAGTTTTCCCAGCACCACTTGCTAAAGAGACTGTCTTTATTCCATTGGATACTCTTTCCTGCTTTGTCAAAGATTAGTTGGCCATACGTTTGTGGGTCAATTTCTGGGTTCTCTATTCTGTTCCATTGATCTGAGTGTCTGTGCTTGTGCCAGTACCATACTGTCTTGATGATTACAGCTTTATAGTACGCTTGGAGTCTGGGATTGTGATGTCTCCTGCTTTGGTTTTCTTTTTCAAGATTGCTTTGGCTATTCAGGGTCTTTTCTGGTTCCATACCAATTTTAGGATTATTTGTTCTAGTTCTGTGAAGAATGCTGGTATTATTTTGAAAGGATTGCATTGAATATGTAGTTTGATTTGGATAGTATCAACATTTTAACAATATTTTTATTCCTATCCAGGAGCAGCAACATGGATGAATTTAGAGATCATTTTACTAAGTGATTAAGTTGTAAAAAGACAAATATTGTAGTATTCCACTTACACGATGGACCTAGCATAGCCACATTGATAAAGACAGAACATAGATTGCTGGTTGCCAAGAACTGAAGGGAGTTAGAATGGGAAATTGATATTTAAGGAGTATAAATTTCCAATTTCACAAGATGAAAAGAGTTCTGGAGATCAGTATACAACAATGTGAATGTACTTCAGAATAAAGAACGGTACACTTAAAAATAGTTAAGATGCAAAATTTATGTTACATATTAATAACATAACATAATAACATTGTTATCATTGCTGCTGTTTTTATGCTGACTTACACACGTGATGATTTTTTTCTCTAATTTTGGTAACTTTTATGAGTTTGTCTATTATCAAACATCATATTTAAGAATCCATAGGGGCCCATGAATTAAGGCTGACTTCCTCCAGTGAGGATCTGTGTCTGCTTCTGAAAGATTCCAGGAGGCAAGTAGCTGAGGACCAATTAAATTTCTCAGCTTTGAGACTGACTGGATACCCTGAATTTAAAACATAAAACTTCAAAAGGATAGGTCTATTGATACAAATTGCTTAGGAACATGACAGTGGTTGGTGGTGGGGGCATGATGGTGGTGATTACTATTTATTGATTTTTTTCCACCAGGAGCCAGTAATCTCTTCATGGTTCCCTTTGCCTTAGGCAGAGATTTACCTCTCTCAACTGAGGGTTTAGCCATATAAGTGTCCTATCTTTATGCAAGGGTCTTGGCTTTAGCTCTCCCACTATAAGTGGGCTCAAGGACCAGTCTTCTGTTCTGGTCAGGCAGTCACTCCTCAGAACATCAGGTCTGCAAAAGGATTTGTCTTCAGGGCAGACTAGCTTTAGGTCACTTTACCTCTCTGTTTTCAGCTCACTTTTTAATTTAAGTATCTTAGGGCTGTCCCTTTCATTTTCAGAAGCTGACCAAAGTATTTAAAATTTTGTTACCTGTAATTCATACCTGTATTAAAATAAGAGAGTGGTCCAGAATATCTAATCTAATGAACTTGAGGCATATATTTTCACTTAAGGCTCTGTACTCTGATAAAATGTACCTATCTGGAGAATATATATCCATTACAAAATGGATTCAGAGGTGTCCAGTATGTCACAAGGGCCAACTGAGTGGGTTATTTGATGTCTATTTGCATGAGAGACCTAGCAGCATCATAGGAAGGAGCTCATCCTGACAGATGTGGGAACCAAGGGGGAAACAATGGGCATTTGCCCTTCTCCGACAGGGCTGTGGGGGGAATGTGAATACAGCAAGATGCATGGTATTCAGATTTCAGTAGTCCTCTCTGCACTCCCACAACCCGCCCCCCCCCACCACCATAGAGAGAACCCAGTAACCTTTTTTAAAGCTACTTTGTATATGTTTGGGGAGGGAAAAGGTACTTTCTCCACATTTTCAAGTTGGCTAATAAAACAAAGAAAGGGCATCACTGGCAGTGGTCCAGAAGTGGCTCAGGCAGAAGGAGCAGAGACATCACTATGCAATAGGAGGTCTGGGTAGGCATGGCTGGAACCCTGACATGCAGTTGTACTGCTCTCCTGACCCGCTATGCCCTTCCCTGGTCTCCTCTAAGGCATTTCCTAAATTGACATCTGGTCGCCTTATTCCCATCCTTAAGAACTGCCTGTGGCTCCTGATGTTTGGATGAAAATCAAACACCTTTGCTTTGGTTTCCATGCACTGAGATGAGTCTCTGGCCGCAGTCTCCTGCTTTCCTTCCCTGGCCCATTTTGACAAATCAAATCAGTTACAAACTTTAGTATCCCTGGCTTTTTCTACAACACCCTTGTCTCAGCTGTGATCATTTTGTCGAATTTTTCTATTAACATCTTCTCCTTCTAATCCACCCAGCTTGCCAAGCAAATCAATGGAGAGGCTGGCCCTGCTCTACTCATGCTCCCAGGCTGGTGTCCAGTGTCTGGCACAGAGCAATCACAGATGCATGTTTCTTGATTAAAGTATGAATAAACGTGGGGAAAGCCTGAAGACATTCCAATTTAGCCCAAAGGAAAGGAGCCTGGAAATGGAGCTGATAATAATGGGCTCATCCATGCTCCTTTTTTCTATGACTATGACTCCTTCCTATCCCCAAATGCTGGGCTTTTTCAATCATTTCCTTGTTTGATAGTTATTGCAGTTTTCTGTAAGTGATAGATATGATTACCACTTGACACAATTAAAACAATGTTGGCCGCTTTTACTCATCATTTTTATTTTACTCATAATGTTTATTTTCAGTTTTGCTCATTCTCCAGGAAACTACGAAGAAATTATTTTCAACTGCCTTGTTCAGGTGAGTAGTCTAGTTATCTATGTCTGTGTAACAAACTACCTCGAAACTTTGTGGCTTAAAACAACCACAAATTTATTATGGCTCATTATGGGACTGGCTTTCAGGCAGGACCTGGCTGGTGATTGCTCTGCTCCGTGATGAAGAATCCACAAGTATCACTGCTGTTCTTCAGTTGGTGGATGAAAGGGTAGGAGGGCCCAGGGCAGCTTCATTCCCACTGATGTCTTGGGCCTTGGTAAGGATGGATGTGGGATGGATGGATCCAGCTGAGACAGAAAACCATACCGCTGACTTGTGGCCTCCCCAGATGATCTCAGGATAGTCTCCCCACACAGTGAGCCAGTGCTCCCAAACACCATTCCAAGGGCCAGAGATGTAAGCTACAAGCCTTCAAATGTCATCTCATTGATAGTCTCAAAACTTCACTTCTCTTGATATCTTTGGGTCAGGCCAAACATATCAGCCCAGCTCGGACTCAGGGGAGAAGCAGCACAGATTTTGCAACCATCTTTGGTTTATCACAGAGTCCATAGCCTGTGTCTATGTGGCCACTAGGGAACAGGCCTAGTGGGTGAACCAGAGGCTAAAGGTTGTCCACTACCTCTCTTCATTCTTTTGAGGGCTAGAAATTTACTTTTTAAAAGTGAACTCATTTTTAGTTTTAGGAACAAAAGATATTTAAGATGAAATGACTCCAATTTCCCCTCATGAAAATTAAGACAGAGAAGAGAAATGTTTCAAAGATGCCAAGAACAGCCCATTGATTTTCCTGGTCCAAGATTCTCTGCTGGGCCCACTGGAGCCTGGCAGCAGTGCCAGCCAGGCAAGGGTGTTGGGCTAGAGAAGCTGCTGGAAAGAAAAGATACATCATTACAGCTGACATACCCCTGGAGTCACATAACAAGCCGATATTGGAAAAGTGAAATGAATTTATCCTACTCTCTTTCAGGCGATATGCATCCTTGTTGCCCTGGTGCAAATAGCGTCAATAAAACTTCCTGAATTGGCCTTGCCATGGGACACAGATGTTCCTTACAAGACCATCTTCCCAGGACTGATGATACATCACCCATCCAAATCACCCACTTCCCTTCTGACTTCATGTGATTAAATGCTTATCTCTTCTGAATGCTTTGAGAGCTCTGGTAGACTTTAAATCTGGAGGGTCCAGACTTTTGAACATCATCTCAGAGTGCTATTGTATCTCAGACTTCCAGCAGGAAAGACTCAAGTCTCTCTGCTGTCTGTGGAAGGTTGTCACCTGCCCTCTTGTCTCATGCCGTTTCATAGCATTTTGCTTTTCATCTCCATTAATACCTATTTCCAAATATGAACCTGAGTACAAGCAGACTAGAAAATTCCTACTCTGGATGGAACTCACTTCTATTTGACACTGATCTCTGAACATCTGAGTTATCATTGCTAGTGGTCCTTGGCTGTCTGTATGGGAGAGTCTTTCTGAATCTTATTTGAAATGATGGAGGGTGTCTGGCTGGCTCAGTCTGTAGAGCATCTGATTCTTGATCTTGGGATCATGAATTAAAACCCCCTTGTTGGGTGTAGAGATCACTTAAATAAATAAAAATAAATAAAACTTTAGGGGCACCTGGGTGGCTCAGTCAGTTAAGCATCCAACTCATCTATGATTTCATCTCAGGTCATAATCTCACGGTTCGTGAGTTCAAGCCCTGCATCGGGCTCTGTGCTGACAGCATGAAGACTGCTTGGGATTCTCTCTCTCTCTCTCTCTCTCTCTCTCTCTCTTTCTCAAAAAGGATGAAGCAAATCCCTTGAGACCAAAGGGTGATAACCTTAGGATCTCAGAATTCAAAAAATCCTTGGATGTTTAGGATAATTGAGAATCAAAAAATCTGAATACTCACTGGTCCTGAAATGATTACTGTTTGCTCAGGGGGAGGCTTGTAGATTATGTAATGCTTTTTCAGGGACCCTTAACAGGGCATGGAGAGACCAAGCATCCAGGGGTCTCGCCCATGCCACACAGCAGTTCCACTTCTAGCTATCTTACTTAGGGGGGTCTCTGCAGCTCCATTTTTGAAGAGTGGGTTCTTTTTATGGGGAGGAAAGTGTGCAAATCACTAATATAGACAAACCCATAGACTACTGCTCTTTCCACTAAGGATGAAACATTTAAATGGTCATATCCTCAGGGCAATGCTGAAAATGTCCGAATGAGAGAAACGAACAGGGCTGGCTCACAAGATGAAGGGGCTCATAAAGCTCTCAAGGCATCCACTCAACACTCCTCAGAGAGTCCACAGATGAGGGCTCAGAGCTCATGAGGGGACCAGGGGTCAGTGCAGAGTCAATGGTCTCCTGTGCTGCCTGAGGAATAAGGAAATGCTTCAAGCAGAGAAGACTTTTGACTGAGCTCCTTAGCACAGGGCAGGGGTTCCTAAGGCAGAGCAGGTGAAAGAGGCACTTCAGGCAGAAGGATCCAGAGGGAATGGCAAGACCTGGAAAGGAAGGGCCACAGAGGCCAGATCCATTTCCTGGAAGAGGTTTTGACTGTGGTGCCAGAGAAAAGTGCATGATTTCTACCTCTGCCATTTAACTGTGCTGCAATTATGGGCAAGTTCTGCAGGCTTTCAGAGCCTGTCTCAGTTTCTATCAAGTGAAGTTCCCAGAAAAAGGGAAACTCTGAGGAGTGGCTGAGATAAGCACAAGCACAGTACTGGTCCATAGAGGGGCTCTGGCAGGAGGTCATGGAACTGTGGTCAGGAACTGCCCCAGGCAAGGGAGTCTAAGACTTCAATTAGTATTCATCAATTTTTGATTAGGACTTTAGGAGTGCATTAGACCTTTGTTTTGCATAAGCACTAATAGTATAATTTGCCTGTGTATGTATGTGTGTAGTATTGTTATTTGTTTGTTTTTAATTAGCTTCCACATACCTCAGTTCCTGGGAGCCTCAAAGAATGAAGTATTTCATGTAGACTCCACCCCTAGGTTTCTTTCATGGAGCTTGATCAATGATTCCTCTTGGAGATGGGAGGTTTATGGGCCCAGCAGTCAAACATTGCACTAGGAAATCCATAATGACCCCTGCAGTATCGGCAACTACAAATACTCATTAACTTAAAAAATGCAAGTCAGCCGTTCACGGATTGTCCATTGGATTTATCACTTAATTAGCTTTTTATGAGGATTGTTTGTTAAGGATGAGAACCCAGATTGCTAGAATGGCCTTCTTTCCCTCTTGGTTTCAAAAGAGGGTTATCAGAAGATGAGTAACCTTTGATTAGCAAATCACCATCAGACTTAAAAGATTATAGTTAGTAAGTGATCCCCAGGGAATACAGAGGTGCTTCAAATATTTTGGGGATTGGACTGCAGTTTACTATCCACGTAAGCCTCACAAAGGCATCAGTACACAAAATGCAAAATTACCAATGTCGTATATGTTCCCCCAAATTCCCTAAATAAAAGAACTTGCATAAAGTTAATTATGAAATCAAATAAGTACAGGTCAGGAAAACAGCACCATCCTCTTCCAGTTAACCCAGCTTGACCATTCATTTGACAAACATTACCAAGTTCCCACCATGTGTCAGCACTTGGCATATGGACTGGGAATTCAACAATCAACAAAGCAGCCAAGACCACGTCCTGCCTTTGGGGGCAATGGGAGAGTCAGTCATCTAACAACTACACAGACAAGCAGTGGCTAGTGTAGGAAACAGCAGACAGCCTAATCAGGTCTGAGAGATTAGAAAAGAAATCTCTAAGGAGTGACATTGAGATAACATCACCAAGTCACTGGTGGTTACTTGGAAGAATAGCAGAGCTTCCCAGGAGAAGGAAATGACAGATACAAGGGCCTGTAGTAGGAGGACCTTAATTCTAGGGACCACAGTACAGAGAAAATTCTGGTGGTAGAGAAGTTAGGGGGTGAGACTATCGCCTTCCAGATATTTTGTGGACATTCTACAAGTATAACCTCAGATGAACTGGAAGTTATTTGCATGGGTTGGGTTGCTGTAGGAAGTGGGCATTAGACAGAAGTGTAAACAGTTTGTTTTGTGCAACACTGTGGATGATAAAGGAGCGAGTGAGAGGGAACAACGGTAGACGGGAAAATACTTTCACTGGGTTGCAGTTCTGACTACTGGAAAGATCTTCAGACAGAAGCCTAGCTCTGAGAAAATCTTGGCCAGCCCCAAGGCTCTCCAAAGAAGATTCCTGCTCTGGCTAGAAATGGCAAGCCATCACAGCACCACAGCTCCCAGGCACTGAAGGACAAGTTGCCAGTGAGCTTGAAGATAGTGCAGTTGGAGACTATCAGCTATCTGCACCTCTTGCAGCCTGCCCTCTTGAGGGAGTTTTGGACAGGGCAGTACCTCCAAGGCTAGCAGCCCACTGAAGAATTTTGAGCACAAAAGTGAAATTATCCCATATACTTCTCAATTACTGCATTTTTTTTAATTTTGATATATTGCAAATCTACAAACAGTATAAGAAATAATATGGAGATACCGTGTACCCTTTACCCAGTTTCCCCCAATGGTATCATCCTTCAAAACTATAGTAAAATATCACAACTAGGTATTGATATGAATACAACTCACCAATCTTATTCAGATTAACCCAGTTGTTCTTATTTGTGTGCATGTGTATATTTAGTTCTATGCAATTCTACCAAGTGTATTTTTGAGTATTCACCACCAGAGACAAGATACAGAACATTCCATCATTACAAGGATCTTGGTATCTTGAGCTTTTACAACCACACTACCTCCCACCACCAACGTTGTCCCTAACCCCTGGAATCAACTAATCTGTTCTTCAGTAATAAAATCGCGGCATTTCAAGAATATTATATTAATAGAGTCATACAATATATAAGTTGTTAAAACTGACATTTTTCACGCATCATGACTTCTTTGGGACCCATCAAAGTTGTTGCATATACCAATAGTTTGTTCCTTTTTCTTTCTTGAGTAATATCCCATGGTATATGAGCTGTTTAACCACCCACCCATTTAAGAATATATAGATTGTTTCCAGTCTGGAGCCATGCTAAACTGTATTCCAGAAAGTTTTACCATTTTGCACTCCCAGTGGTAATGTATGAGAGATCAGATTTATCCACATCCTCCCCAGCATGTGGTGTCATCACTGTTTTCGTTAATAGTCATTGTGATAGGTGTACAGCGACACTCCTCCATCATTTTTAATTGGCATTTCCCTCCTGGCTAATGATGAACATACTTTCACATGCTTATGTCTCATCTATGTATCTTCTTTAGGGAAATGTCTGTTCATGACTTTTGTCCATTTTTAAACTACTATTTGCTTTACAACTAATGAACTTTAAGAATTCTTTATATATTCTAGATAATAGTCCTTTGTCAAATATGTGGTTTCCAAGTACACTTCCTCACTCTGTAACTTATCTTTTCACCTTCTTAAGAGGGCCTTTGGCAGAATAAAATATTTAATTTCAATGAGGCCCAATTTAATCAAGTTTTCCTCTTATGGACCGTGGTTTTGGTGTCAAATCTAAGAACTCGTTCCTTGCCCTGGATTCCAAAGTTTTTCTCTTATGTCCTTTTGTAAATACTGTATAGCTTTACATTTTACAATTAATATATGACCCATTTTGAATTGCTTTTTGTGTCAGGTGTGAGGTTTAGGTCAAGGCTTACTTGTTTTTTGGCCTTTAAGTGCCCAACTATTTCCGCATCGTTTCATGAAAAGGCTCTCCTTCCTCCTTTGAATTTCTTCTGAACCTTTTTTGAAAACCAGTCATGAGTGATGTCATTGAAATTCATGGTAGAAAGATTTCCAAAGTTCCAACCCTCACTAAGTTTAAGTTGGCAAAAAGCTGTCAGAACTGATTTTTTCAAAACTCTGAAATCTAATTTAAAAAAAACTTATAATAAGTAAGGAAATGCTTAATGAAAAAAGAAGCAGCTAAATTTTGGTCAGGGAACATTCTGGAATTTTAACTTTTCCGGTCCCCACTCCCCAGCTCAGGGACTGGGAAAGAGGGACAGTAAAAAGATTGCAGGTTCCACTGAGCTTGCAAAATATTTAAAGGAGAGACCCAGAAGTGAAAGCAAAGGATTTTGAAATTGATTGTAGAGGGTTACAGTGATTAGTAATGCCAGAGTCAAGGGTATGAGCATGGAGAGTTCTGCACTTTTTTCCCAGTCTATGATGTTCCTGACTTCACTTCTTTCCCTATTTAATGTGGCCTCATGCACTGTCAGTGCCCTCAGCCCCCAGTAACCTTGTCCTGATGTATCTTTCCTACTAAACACTTCCCTGATTGATCTCATCTTCTATCTTCCGCACTTCTCCCCCCGGGGCTGCCAGGGTGATGGGGAAACTCAAACTCATGAAATCCAGCCTCAGTCTAGATCAAACTTTGCACCTGCTCCCAGGTCTCTCCACTGTCTTTACCCAGCTCCTCTTCACCTATCTTAGTCTCACTAGGTGGATGATCCTACTTTCCTTCTCACACGCATGAAATCTCTGAAGCTCATATCTTGTTTAAATTTTTTTAAAGATATATCTGGCCAGGTCTTATTTTCTATCCAGGCTACCTCCCCAAAAATTATTCACTAGAATATAACATTTTCGTAACTAAGGTAATATATTTTCATTAGAGAAGGAAAAATACAGAATATACAGAAAAATAAGAATATAAAGAATAGTGATAACTCCAAAGGTAACCATATATATATAGTATATATAGTATATATAGTCACTTGAGTACTTACTATATGACAGGCTCTATCCTAAGATCTGAGGATGTAGGAGAAAATTCACTGACCTCATGGAGCTTACATTACAATGAAAGCAAAGAGAAAATACAAGAATAATTTAAATAAAATATTAAAATATGTATCTCAGGTGGTGATAAATAATTTTAGAGATAAATAAACCAGGTGGGATGGGCACCCCAGGAGGGGCAATTTTATAAAAGGCAGTAGGAAGGCTACCTGCCAATGAGCAAATATTTGAGCAGGATCTGGGGACAACCGTGGGCTGAGTGGCTGCAACAATGAGGCCAGGTCACTGGCACAGGAAGTCATGGGACCAACAGGCCAAGGTTAGTACCACCTGAACAGACACAGAAATGACCAGGCACCCACAGGTGGTGGAGAGAGTGACAGGCAGGAGTCAAGGCATCAGGGGATGGGTTGGCATCCAGGGATGCTGGAAGTTACAGTGAAGTTGATGGTCAGAGAGTGTGGGTCTCCTCACTGCTGCCTGCAGAGGTTTGGTGCCTCAGCTGGTCTCATACATCCAGGCTCCTGTGTTGCCCCCATCAAGTCCTCAAGTGGGTCCAGGACAATATCATGTGTATCTTGGACCTTTTCAATTTGGTCGATTTATTATCACTTGAATCTAGGTCCTTTTCTCTACCCTCCCTCTACTTTCTTTTTTATAACAGAAACCTGGTGACAGATCCTGATGGTCCCCATCTCTGACCAAGCCCACCATGCTCTGTAAATCTGCACAAATGGCGGTAGTCTTCCCCAAACCTCATAGAGACGGCTTAGCCTGCGTGCCCTCCATCACCCCAGGGCCTTGCCTCCTTCTCAGTATTGCCTGTAGCCACTCACCCTTCCCCAGGCCTAGCTCTTCCCTGCTCCTGGACCTCAGACATGCTCAGAACCAGCTCACTCACCATCTTCCTGCTTGGTCTTCCTATGCGTCTGCTCATCTTTCAACTCCAGCCTAGACTCACCCCTTCCACAGGGCTTCACTGACTTGACCCTCCCCCCTCCCAGGACTTAGCTGGGTGCTCCTTCACTCAACACTCTCTGGTTATCTGCTGGTGGGCATTGCAGGTTTATATTTATTTATCTCTCTCTCTCCCAGAGGAAGAGCTCCTGAAAGACACCAAATAGATCCTCAGAGAATTTCCAGAAAGGGAGGAGGGAAGGAGTGGGGCGGGGAGAAGAAGGGAGTGAAATGTGTAGGGAAAGGGAGTCAGGGGTCAGGTCAGCAGTTCTCACTGGTCAGCATGGTTCTCCCCAGCTGCTAGAGCCTGAGTGCAAGTCTTCTCTGGGAACTGTGCTCTGAAATCTTGGCCCACTGAGCCAGCATGGGAGTCAAACCTCATTGTAACCCCCTGTTTGGCAGCAGGGGCCTGCATTGCTGACTTCATCACCAGTCTCCACTCTCCTCCAGAGCAGGCCACACAGGGTTGGATGCTGCAGATCTCTTTATGCTCCCCTGCCTGATATAAAACCATTTACACTCCAAAGACTCTGAGACAAACTCTGCCCTCTCACCCTCATGTTCCAGGCCCTCTGATGGTACCAGGACCACTGGCAACATAGTAGGGGGCCCCTGTGTGGGCAGTCAAGGATCAGGGGCTGTCAAGCCTGGCAGCCTTATGTCTAGACCCTTGCCCCACTCTACCCTTGCTGAGTCCTTGGCCGATGGAACACACTGGTGTCAGAAACCAGTTCCCAGCCCTGACAGCTCTTCACCATTTCTCTCTAAACAATCTGAAGGGCACTTCTTCCTAGAGGGTTGTCTCTGGCCTATGGGGTGTCCCCAGCAAGCACATGCCCCATCTCACCATTGTGACCAAGTGGTTGAGCCAGCCTATGCCTAGAAACTGACTAGCCAAGCACAGAGAAGGCCATGCGTTTGTCAATGGAAGCCACAAGGGTTGCACAGTCACAGAGCACTGGTGCAGGAGGACACAGGAATAGGCCTTATCCACAGAGGTGAGACAGGCCACGGGCAGCAGCTCTAACTCATACCACAACCCTGTGTCCTTCCTCCTCCAAGGGTGATGGAGAGAAGAGAAGTCATGGAACTGAGGGCCCAAGGCCAAGAGAATAAGCTGGATGAGGCCCAGTGCCTTCTGGAAGCAATACTGTCACATGGTTAGGGAATCATGTCAAAGTTCAGACCCAGGTCCTGCCCCTTTCTGAGTTAACTAAGTGGGTGGCTTTACCTCTCTGCACCTCATTCACTCACCTACAAGGGGGATAATGATAGAATATATCCACCAAGGTATGCTGGAGATTGAACAAACCAATGGATGGGAAGTCCTCGAAAGAATCACATCCAACCCAACATGGGTGGACCCAAAACATGGAAGAAGCACCCCTGAGGATAGTCTGGCTGTGCCACGTGGCTTTCCCTGAGAGCAACAGTCTGGTCAGTGCACCTCCCCAAGGTGGTCCAACTCCTCTGCAGCTGAGAGCCCCCAGAACTGAATGATGTCCCAGGGGAAGCTGGCCATTGTCTCTCAGAGAGGCTACTAAGGACATTATTTTACTAGGACAGGACTCACCCCGAGTCAGTGGTTCCGCAAAATGGTCATCTGCCGAATAAATTACAAATTTTTACTCTCTACAGCCAGAGGCTCTGACTCTGGAATCTGAATTTAAGAAGCCTACCAGGTGATCCTGCTATTCTGTCAGTTTGGGCATCCAAGGGCTAGATGATGCATAAGAGGCAGTTCATCTTCCTTCTCAGGGAAACCTAGGGTCAAGTGCTGCTCCAACTCTGGCACATAATTATGTCCCATCCCAGATCTCTTCCTCTCACATGGTAATCACACCTGGCTCACACAATAACTCAGAGCTAGGATATCCTGGTCCAACAGCAGCACTGGACATATTCTCCTTCTCAGCAGTGCTGGGGGAGCATAATCAGCTTCCTATAAATCTGTTAGCCTAGAGGGGAGGTTGTCTTGGGGAAGGATCATCCACTCCTGGGCCGGTGCTGAGGAGTGCTTCCACCCCTAGGAAATGAGAGTATCTCCTTGCCACTAGTCACTTCTGCACTGACCCATCTACCTCTGTGTGGCAGGAGGTTCCTGCTGACAAGGAGACTTCAGCTGGCAGGAATCTGAAATGGTAAAAATAGTTGCTTCTGGCCCTGGGATTGTTTTCCTGACAAACTAATTAGCAGAAAAGACTCGGGCTGATTATTTTATTCCTTTGCTTCTTGACATCCTCCCAGAGTCCCAGGGTAACATACTAAAGGGAGCCCTTCAGCCGCTGCTTTGATTTCAAGCAAAACATTAGGTGAAAAAGAGCTACACTGTGAAAGCAACTTCAATGAGCACATGGTGCTGTGGCCTGCATCCCAGAGGATAGGAGGTACAGCAGGAAGAACCCTCACCGGGAATACACAAGGCCTGGGCTCCCCTCTTGTCTGGCTTTGTTTTTCTGATTGGTCTTGCATTGGTCACCTCCCCTCTAAGCACCCTGGATCCTCATCCATAAAGCAGCAGCGTGGAAGGAGATGTTCTCCAGCCCCTCAGGCTCTAACATGTATGGCTGTGAACCACTTAAAGCTTTCTAAACAAAATAGTAAAGCATGTGAAGACATTTTGTCATAACACATCCCATTTTGTCAGTAGCTAAGAACTATTCTAAGGAGACAAGAAGAAAACAGGTTCTGCTTATGTTTGTTGAATAGCTACATCCGGTAGAGCACAATACCAGAAATAGGAGCCCAGGTGGTAAGTAGACCAGAGATTAGTAATGATCTGTATTACTTAGGATGTTTTGGGAGCAAGAAACAGCAAGTTGTACTGACAATGAATTAAACACTAAGAATGTTTATTGTTTATTTAAGAAGAAGTCTGGATTAATTCAGACATTCAATGTTGTGACAAAAATCTAGGCTTTTTCAATTTTCCTATTTGTCATCATTTGAGTTGGTTATGTTTTCCCTCATGGATACTAGGTAGCTGCCACTGCTCCAAGCATCACACTATCACTCAACAGTATCCTGAGCAGGAAACAGTAGAGGCCAGAGACAGAGGTTTAATTTCAGACATCTTTAGCATACATCATTTTAAGTTTTATTGGTCAGACCTGGGTCACATAGTCAATCACTCACAAAGAGGAATGGGATTGTTGTGATTGACTTAGATCTGTCATCAATCATTCCTTGGGGCTCAGCATATTGCCACAAGAGAGAATTAGGGTTTCACTGGCAAGTGATAAGAAAGGACTAGTTCCTTGGTCAAACTTCCAGCTGTAGACTACCGTTACTCCTCTCTCCCATATATACGCTTTACTCCAAAAGAAGAGCCCTAAAATCCCATCTGAATACTGCATGCTGTCCAAAACCCAGGCCACTGGGATTTATGCACTCCTCTTCATCAGGTCTAGATGTGACTCCTAGTGGTGCAGGTAGCTCAAGCCAAAAGACTGCATCCCGCCCCAATGTGCAGTGATGTCAGAAGAGAGTTACTGCAGTAAATCTCCCCCTGGATGAGGGGGACACTGGGACATGCACAGCAGCACAGCCCATATTATACCCTCTGAAGGGATTAGCGAGGACTCCCTGTCCTTAGGACCCAGTTCTGCCCTCTGGGCCTCATCTGTTCCCCTCCATGTCTTGACAGAAATAGATACTGAGGAGTGTGCCTCTCCTGGGAAAGGCTCCAGCCATCTAAGTCTCTTGATTGCAGGTCTTGCGGCTCCGGTTACAAAATCACACATGGGATAGGGACAGGGGTGGGGGTGGGGGGTCTGGGTGATACAGTGTCTTAAAAGCACAATGGATACTACACAGGGTTCTGCATAGACTCATTTCTCCCTTTCCCCCTTGCACTATAAATAACTATAAATCCCATGGAAATGATATAGCAGACAACCTAAGCAGAACCCTAAAAGGCAGAAGAGGAAAGCAGTCGGTCTAAGACCTCAGACATGAGGGAGCAGCATAGAAGCAGGTGTCTTACAACCCTCCACCCAACAGGGAAGGCACCCCAGACTCCCCAGCCCAGGAACAGAAGGCAGCCCAGGTAGGTCTTACTCTCCTAGATCAAAACAGAGTCACATCAGCAAATTCAGGCAAGCCAGCACATTAGGATGAGACTTTAGTTGGGATACCAATGAGAAATAAAAGGCCATGGGAAGTGCTGTCCTTTCCCACTGGGCCTGGGATCCCCCTTTTCCATTAAGAGATATGGAAGCAGGTGAGAAGACAAATAGGCATTAAACCTACAGCCTGTGGCTGGGTTGGGAAATTTCTTTAGAAAGTTGCTCAAAATAGATCATATACTTAAGTGTAAAATGAAAGACTATACAAATTGGGGGAGGAAAAAATAAGACTTAACCTTGAGGATTTAGGGATAGGCAAAGAATTCTTAGATTTAACACTAAGCACACTATCCACTGAAGGAAAAAGATGGTGAATTGTACATTACCAAAACAAAACCTTTGCTCTCTCAAGACTCTGTTAAGAGGACAGAAAGACTAACCACAGAATGGGAGGAAAAGGTTGCAAACCACATACTGACAAAGGGCTAGTATCTAGAATGTATAATGAACTCTCAAAATTGATCTGTAAAAGAACCAATCCAATTCAAGTGCAGGTAAAAGATATGAACAGATATTAAGAGGATGTACAGATGGAAAGATTTTACAGATGGAGGGCAGATTAGTGGCTAAAAGAAGGGGAGTACGGAAGGAGTGTGTGTGTGTGTGTGTGTGTGTGTGTGTGTGTTTCTAAAAAGACATCAGGAGGATCCTTGTGGCATTGGAACTATTCTGTGTCTCCACTGTGGTGGTGCGTACATGAACCTACACAGGCAGTGACATTGTGTGGAGCTCAATACACATATGTGCACATAAATAGGATGTTAAACCAGGGAGATCTGAGTAAGATAGGTGTGTTATATCAATGTCCCTATCCTGATTGTGATATTGTTCTACAGTTTTGCAAAATGTTACCATTGGGAAGGAGGGATCTCTCTGTATTACATCTTTCTACATGTGAATGTTCATATATCTCAAAAATTTCAATTAGAAAGTAAGATACAATATGTCTGGTGACCTTCCATATTGTCCCTGGCAACATTTCCCTTCCACTGACATGAGCGAAAGATCAAGACCCTGTCTAGATCCAGTCTAAAGGGATGACTTAGTGGTTTAGTGGATTGCAAGTGGGATTTTTGTAATAGAATAGGGTAGAAATTATGAGAAAGTATTGCAGTATAGTGCACATAAAATGTTTTGTAGCATTTTTTCATGTCATGTGTTTATAAATATTATATATTTATGCAGTTTATAAATGCACAGTATCTGGACCTACTCTCTGCACCTCTTCAGATCTATTCAGTACCACCTGAAGTTCCAAGTCCTTCCTCTTCTTCAGTGGAGGATCCTGGCTGCTTCTGTTGTCCCTCTTCACCTAATGACACTGGCTTTCTCAGGTACCCACAGTAGTGAAGTTCTGTCTCTGAACAAAGCCTCTAACATATTCGCTGAAGTGGGGGTACAGCAGCTATAGCTCCCTTGTACAGCCCAACCAGACCCACAGAGGGTCTGCCTACAAAGGCAGCTGTTCCTGGGGCAACTTATGAGAGATGGGAGAGGGAAGAAGCCAACAGATCAAGTCCTTTCCCTTTTCCTTGCATCAGACTTTTCTGGAATGACTTGGCCCCATAGAGCTTCTCTGCTGACATCACACATGTCCAAAAGACCCTGTGTTTGCAGATGAAGCCATAGCTGGCGTGGGAATTTACCTCCCTCCCTGTGTCACTTCCACCTCACCTATGATAAAGTACTAGTACTAAAGCTAGGATCCTGGACTGACACTAGCAGGTTTATATATATGGATATACATATTATCTACATAATCCATGTCTTGTGCACACCTGTGCACAAGCATATGTATGAGATATATTTTATATATTATAAATATATATATATATATCTTATATGATATAGATAGATGATATAGATGTAGATATAGATGATATAGATATATAGATGTAGATATAGATATAGATGATACAGATGTAGATATAGATATAGATGATATAGATATAGATAGATAGATATCTTACCCCCTAATAGTGCTTGCACTACTGACTGGGGCCCTTGGAGACTATTTCTGCTCAGCACAGCAATAATCAATAATCCAGTGGGTCAGCTGCTTTCCAAGAACCTATAGAGAGGCAGAGAAATGGCAGCATGAGATGGGGCCTGAGAGGACTGCTCAGCTCAGCTCTGTGTCCTTGCCCCAGTGCTTCAGTGTCCTTCCTGGTCCAGAAACAAAATTCCAAATATAGATCTTGAGGTACAGCTGCTGAAAAAGGCATGTTCTTGCCTCTCATGCACACTATGACCTATATACTAAGGTGATTTTGACCTTGGAATGGCTGGCCAGCCCTGCCTCAGAACCGGTCCTGCTGCATCATATCCCAGACTCATACACATGGTTTATTCTGAGCCACGGGTGGTCAGCAGATTTTCTGGGTTCCCAGGAATAGAAACCAGTAGCACTCATCTTCTGGAACAGCCTCAGTTGTGAGGTAGAAGGTGGGAGGGTGGTCAGAGATGTTGGTGTATGGCTACCAGGCAAAGCTCAGTATCTATGCCAAATTTTGCACCCTATAGACTCCCAACCCCAAGCCAACTCTTCTATACTTTGCCCCGATGTTGAGCAGGGACTCTCATTACTCATATTCCCCCCACAGAAGAGTTTCTCTCTGGTCCTGACAGTGAGGGGCACTGACAGGAAACTGGGGAGGAGGGGGCAGTGGAAAAAGAGAGACCCTCCTCCTGTTCCTGGCTCCTGTCAGCCTCTCTGCACTAACAGTGGCAGCCACACTCCAGCACCTTCAGCAGCTCAGACACCAGCCATGTGACTCCCCACACTGCCTCCCTGAATTGAGTACAGGCTTGCTTCAGAGGACCAAGCATGAGCTGCATCCAGCCTTTGTTGTCCAAGCACCAGCTCCAGTAGCCCCCTCTCCAGGCCCACAGCTGCTCCACCTCTACACTCTTCCCTTTTGTCTCCTGAGCCCTAACGGACAATGGCTACATCTTGAACTTACCCATTTCTGAGTCACCTCATCTACTTTTTCCATTCATTCAACCTTCCAATGCCCACATAAACAGTTCCCTGTATTAAATCCCCTCCATTTGAAATACTTGTGTGCTTGGTTTCTGTTTTTCTGCCTGGACCTTGACTAATACAACCACATTCATGGAACATGTCCATGTTCCTACATGGAGCCATAGGATGGCTTATCCAAAGGGACCTGAATCATGGAGTCCAGCCCTCATCCTACAAACAATGAACATCCAAGCAAGTCAAGAGGCTGGCACAAAGTGAGAAAGAGCATTGGCAGTCCAGCCAAAAATAGACCTCAAGTTCCCTGACCCCCCAGCTATATCTGTCTCATCTATCCAGAGTCACATCCAACTTCTCGTGGCTCCTCTAGGGAACCCCAGTATGCTCATGTCACAGGTTCCAGAACAAGGGAAACCAGGGAATCCCAGAAAAGTGGGATTCAGGACAGCAAGGTGGCCAGTTTCTCCCTCCATCCCTTTTTGGTTGTTTGGGCACTCTACTCTGAGGGAACCCATGTTTCTCCAGTGTCATTACAGTCAGAAAGACATGCACTCATCAGCATTTTCCATGTGACTCTGCTATGGAAACAAAAGCTAAAAGAACTGAATGCTGATTTTTGTGTATGGTCCCATAGAACCTGTTTATTCTCTATTTTTGCAATAAAAAGCCAAACATGCCTTGAAAGACATTATGGAAAGTGATTCATTTTAATAAATGTGAACAGAGTTTCAGAGACATTTGGTCATTTGTCAAACTTTACAAGGTCAGTTGGAGTCAGAGCAGGACCAGAACCCAAGTCACCTGTTCTCAGACAGGTAGGAAAAAAAGCTGATAGAAACATTGCAGTCAGTAGTGAGGGTGTGGATGGCCGACAGCAGGGGTTGAGAGAAGCAGCAGTCTCTTGCAGTGTGGTGTGGGGTGCTGATGCATGCAATGCAGCTGGGAGGTGGACACTGCCCAGATACACAGAAGTGCTTCTTCTCACTAACAGCTGAGAAAGAATATCCCCAGGAAAGACAAATGGACCCCTCTTGAGCAGGTGGCTCCCAGCTGGAGGGTCCTATTCATCACTGCTATCTAGCTGCCTGTCCAGCTGGGTGACTAAGGGTCCTCTGGCTTCTCCCAAAGCCTCTGGCTGTTTCCCACAGAATTGGCTGCCTTGCCCAGACCCTCACTTTGGATTTAGCAAGAACCATCCTCCCACCTGAGGATCAGAGGGAGGATAGCAGGAAGAAGCACTGGAAAGGTGTGATGAAGGCCAGCATCTCTCTCCATGGTCCCCCAAACCAGCCAGCCCCACTTCTGCACGTCTGCTCCTATCTAGTTGACATCTTTGTAACCTTCTTGCATTCAGATATATTTGCCTTCATAGTCTGTCTTAGAGGGGCTTTTATAAGGAACTAAGGATAGCACTGAGAATCAGGTTCCATCATTCATTCATTCATTCATTCATCAGATTCACTCTTCTATGAGAAAACTATGGTGTCCTCAAGGAACTCACCCACAGCCAGAAGCCCTGCAGCCTACCATGATGGCAGGTATCATGAAGCATCATTGCTGCAGTTTATGATGTGGGAGGTGGAAAAGGCCAACAGCAGTAGCAAAAATCATACAAGCTACACTGTGTGCTCTCCACGCACCAGGATCTGTGCTGAGAAGCCCACAGCATCGTCTTGCTTATTCTCTGTAGAATTCCAGCAGGGAGTACAGTTCTTACCTCCACTGCTTGGCAGGTACCATGGCTGAGAGAGGGCAAGGGACTAGCCCCCAGCCAGACACTGGGTAGCAGGTAAAAGAGTGCTGACAGGAACCTGAGCAGATGGCCTCCCCTCTGTCAGACGGAGAAAGCCTGAAATGAGGACATTGGAAGACAGTGTCCTCCAGTTCTATCAGGTGAGAAGCCTCTTAGCTCCTGCCATGTTTCATCACAATGGCTGTGACACCAATTAGGTTATGTACTACTAGTTCATTACACAACAATCCTTTCCCCATTATTTTGGTTACAGCTGCTCAATTCTCCATATGTCTGCCCCCAGTAGAAAGCATTCACCAGCAAACACAGCCATGCATTCTCTTTGAAGTGGTATCTTTTCAGTGTAGCACGATGGATCAGCATCAAGTTCATTTAACAAAAATGTCCTCTGGCAATTTTTCCTGTCTTCAACTGCATTGCTTAATGTGTTCTTTTACACATACCCAGTCAAAATAGTACATCCCTGTGAAGTGTTCCTTTCTTGGGTCCAATAAGCTACTCAGTCCAATAAGCTACCCATGTTTTGCAAGAAAACATGGAATTGTTGTCATTCTTTCAATGATAATCATGTACATCACTAATATGGAAATTACACCTTTTTGTTTGCAATCCTTTCTATGTTCGCAATATTTTTTGTTTCATTACTGTATCATAATGTTATCTTTGTGAAGACACTTTTAATGGTACTTAGTCTTAACATATATACAGTACCAAAAATGCACATAATACAAATAAGGTGATGGGAAGACTATGCAATTTATCACCCCAGTTTAACATTTTTGAGGATAAAAGGAATGCTATCAATAATTAATACAGGCCAACTGACATAAGCCAGGACTGTCTCCAGAAAAATGGGATATGGGATTACCCCAGCTATAACCAACTACGTCACAGCTGTCACCTCCTGGACAGCATGGTACAAGAAATTATCAACCATAGGATGCTTCACATCTAACTGCAGAAATGCTGAAAAGCGAAAAAAAAAAAGTACATTCTAACATTGATGCAGTGTGATGTAATATATACAACCTGTCAAGGGCTTCCTTATCATTTGGTGAAGGTTTTGTCCTGTCTACACTGGGCTATGTTTTCTCCAGCCTCTCTTGTCCCTCTCTCCTTTAGTCCCTAATGGTCACTTTCCATCTGTGAAAGCCTGCGTCCCTTGACACACTAGTGAATGCAGGAGATTGAGTCTTGATCATGAGGTAGGCCTCTGTGGATAATCTCACCCTCTCAAATTGAGAGTCAAGCCAAGTCCAAGAGGCACCATGAAGAGCCACTCAGCTCCACACACCTCCAGAATCTAGGGAGATGCCTAGATCACAGAGCCCCATCTCCTGAGACAGGGGTGCAGCAGGAGGCAGGGAGCACCACTTCATCCAATGGGAGCACTACCTCATCCAATCAGCAGCCCCTTTTTCTGTACATGTGCCCACTGGAAGGGTGCATGTCCTCAGTCCAAGAGGAGCGACATTCAGTGCATGGCACCCAGTTTCTTTGGCTTTGGCAAGCTCAAGGCTAGGTGCAAGTGTTTGTTCAGTGGATTCGTTCATTGCAAGTTTTTAAGTTGCAAAGTTTTATTAAGGGTTTCCTCCCCTGGCTCTTGCCTCTGTCGCAGGCGCTGCCCCTTCTCCTCCTCACTCACTCACTCTGGGCAGCAGCAGAGCCTAGTGGTGAGTCCAGTGCCCACCCTGCTACTCTCCACAGCCAGCCCCTCACCTGTGATCTGGAGATTTTCAGCAGCACCCACACCACAGGCTTTCATGAGGCTTGAAGTCACTATCATCAATCACTGAGAAGAGAGCCAGGGGGTGGTCAGTACAGCATAAGGCCATCTCTATTGTTAGCACTCGTAATTGCTTTGTCAACACCTACAGAATCAGTGTTTTAGCTCACAGCTCAAAAGTGGTATTCTCAGGGAGGCCTGCTTCCCAGAACCAGGTCAGCCCCAGCAATGAGCTCCGACGTGTGTCCTCTGCAGTATTTATCATTATTTGCAATCAAGTTTGAACTTGTCCTGATTACCCAATCGATGCTGTGTGCCCCCACTGGACCGTGGGCTCCTGAGGTCAGCATCCACAGCAGTTTTGTTCATCGTCAGTGCCTGTGTCTTCTATTAGAGTGCTGGCATAGAGTGTGTCTACATTAAAGATGCGTTGAGTAAGTGGATGAATGGTTAATGGATGCTGCATCCATATGTATTGCATTAAAATAAATGTGTGTGCTTCATTGACTTAGGTGGGGAAGGGTGTGAACACTGAGATAAGCAGAGACTCAAGCAACTGAAGAGAGGCCAACAGAGGCCTTTGCCCTCTTCCACGCAATACACCGGAAAGGTTCTGCAACTTACAGAAAGCTGCAGGCAGAGGCCATAGCAGGTAAGGAAAGAGCTGGTGTGCTGTCAAGAAGCCCCTTGCTTCTAGATGCTCCTGTGCCTTTCGTCTCACAGGCCTTACCAGGTAAAGCCATGAGGCCAGCCTCACTGTTTCTTGACCATGTGAGCAGATGAAAAGTGAGACCTCTATGGTGGCACTTCATCTGTCCCTGGGCATATGCCCAGGATGGTCTGGCAGCATTTCATTTCTTCTGCTAAAGCAGGAAGGAAAGGTAGCATTCTCAAGATCCAGTGGGCTGCAAGCTGCTGAGGGAATCCGTGTTCAGCCTGACTGCAGATGTAGAATGAGGTCCAGAGGGCTCCTGCCCTCAGGGCTCAGGGGAGGAGCCCCGCCCTCTACAGGAGAGGTGGGAGTCCCCTCCACAAAGCTGGCCACCTTGCCACGTCTGATTCGATTTGACATATGGAACTGAGAAAAAAAAATAAAACCTGTTTGGGCAGATATTTATATAATATTCACATCCTAAATTGATGTCAGTCTTGGAGTGGTGGTGGTGTGGATTAGGGGAGAGATGTTCAATATTTACAGAGCACCTGTTTAGGCCTGACCCAATCTGGGTATTTTACTCACACAATCTTGTTTCATTCTATCACAGTCTTGTAAGGAATATATTATGTCTACACAAGTGGAGGATAAAACTGAGGGTCCAAGAAGTGATGTGATGTCAAGGACACACAGCTTGTAAGTGGCCAAACAAAGAGTGAAAGAAGTGATCCATGCTTCCATGCACACTCTTCTCCCCGGGACCCTCCTAGTCCATAGGGAGCTGGACCAGAGTTGGAGGCTGGATCAGCGCTGTCCAGTGTATCAGACAAGGCAGTGGACTATCAGAATAGACCAGGAAGCAGCTGAGCACGTGACCCTGGCCACTGCTGCTTGCTCTCACTCCCCTGTCTGGGTGGGGGAAATGCCCACACTGGACTGAGACAGTGGATCAGGAGGATGAAATCATAGCCAAGGGAAAGACTCTGTAGGTGGTGTTCCCCACACCATTAGTGGAGGCAGGCTTATGGCCATCTCGCCCAGCCCTCACATGGCCAGTCCTCTTTCTCCCATGTCCAACCACCTTGAGCCTCCAAGCAGGAAATTTCTGACAAGGGGGAGGGGGTAAGCCTCCAAAATGGGAATGCATGGAAACCTAAATGTGTAGTAGAGAATACCAGCAAGG